>NC_053154.1:289781465-289806202 GCF_016835505.1 Polypterus senegalus
AAGGGACGCTATTGGCGGATGGCTTAGAAGCTACCCAATCAGAGCATGTATTACATATTAACTAAAACTCCTCAATGATATACGATGTGCTTCCGAGCGGATTGTTTGCTTTTGTCGGTCTTTCTCTGACATTCTCTGCGCCTGACGGAGAGGGTGTGAGCAGAGGGCTGTTTGCACAGAGGCTGTTTGTTTAGAAGGTACGGAGGCTACTCTAAAAATGCTGAAAGACTACCTTCACATTGCTCCCTTCTTTGCGGCTGCTTTATCGCGGTGCTCATACTTAAAAGCCCAACAGCACGTATTGATTTTTGATTGTTTGTTTGTTTTTCTGTCACGCTCTCTCTATCTCTCTGACATTCTCTGCTCCTGACAGCGCACGTTTGAAGAGAAGATATGTTTGCATTCTTTTAATTGTGAGAAAGAACTGTCATCTCTTGTCTTGTAATGGAGCACAGTTTAAACTTTTGACTAAAGGGTGTTATTTCATGTCTAGAGGGCTCTAATAATGTTAACAATGTGGGAGAGTTTATAAGGGCTTAAAATATATAAAAATAACCATACAAACATATGGTTTCTACTCTGAGTTTCACCTATCGTGGGGGTCTGGAACGCAACCCGCGATCGAGGAGGATTACTGTATATATATATATATATATATATTGTGAAAGATGGCCCGGACACACACAGACGGACATCGCTGTTAAACCCAACACACTGTTTATTTACAATAATTTACAAAGCACGTGCACTCACAACCCCAGTGCCTCCAGCACCGATTCACCCAAAGTCCAGGCCACACAGTCCTTGTGCCTTTCTCTCCTGGCCGCCTCCAGTCCTCACTGCAGCTCTGTCCACTTCCACCCGACATCCACTAATGACTGGAGGGAGGCGGCCCCTTTTATGGGAACCCGGATGGGCTCCAGCTGCTTCCCGGCAATCAGCGACGGCCACACCCCTGTGTGCCGGAAGTTCCGGCTGCGCACCCGGAAGCAGTCCGGGTGTCCCCTGTCGCCTTCCCCACACCACACCAGGAAGTGCGGGCTCCCGGGATAAATAGGCACTGGGCGCCGCCTGGCGGTGGCCACGGGTCCCTACAGGGCTGGGCTTCCAAGCCCCTACCCAAGGCCTCCTGCATAACCAGGACTGACGCCCCTCGCGGTCTGGAGGAGGCACGAGCCCTCCTCTCGTCCTCCTGCGTTCCGGCCGGGGACCACAATATATATTAAAATATAGCCCAGTCATGGACAGACAGAACTCCAGATGTCTACAACACATGGTGTATTTTTCCTTGTGTAAGACACAACACAATGACAGTGCACAAAACCCCACACTAACTCAGTCCTTATTCTTTCAGGCACCTCCACTCCTCTCTCGCAAGCTCCATCCTCTTCCACCCGACTCCGCTCCTTGAAGGGAGTGAGGCGGCCCCTTTAATAACGTCCCAGATTCTGCTCCAGGTGCTCGGTGATGGTCTTCCAGCAGCACTTCCTAGTGTTGTGGAAGTGCTGACCTTGCACCGGAAGCACTCTGGGCATACACAGTTTCTGGTTCGGCAGCACTTCCTAGTGTGGCAAAAGTATTGACCTCCAAGACTCTAGGACTGTTCAGGCGCCCCCTGGCGGTGGCCACGAGTCCCAACAGGGATGAGCTCCCCAGCTCCTTCTCCGTGGTCCTGATGGAATCCAAGGGGCTGCCCTCCTACACCCAGGGAAAAACGGTGCTCCTCCCGTGGTCCAACCCTCTTCAAGGTGGTGGGGCAAGATCCCTGGTCATCTGCCACAATATATATATATATATATATATATATAGTCACACACGTGCGCATGGGAGGCAGCTAAAGGGCTTGGGTAAGGACAGTTCTGAGACATACCGGGATGTGGCAGAGTGCACTGACTCTTTTTCTCCCTTGCCTGCAGACCATTCCCGGGAGATTCCACCTGGCTCTCCTGACGTCACTTCGGGACTGAGCCTATCAAAGGAGACCTTGCTGACTCCGGCCCCTGTGATGTCACATCCGGCTCGAACCAATGGCCGAAGACCTCAATGAGCCCGACCCCTATGATCTCACTTCCTGTCTTCCCCTTTTAAAAGCCTCCACCTTTTCCCTATTCCCTCAGTTCTGTTTTGGACTCGGTTTTGTGCACAGCAGTGCTATTTTCATTTAATCAACTTTGCAGCCAGGAACTCAATTATACGGGTGGCTGCCCCAAACCATGTGCATGTCTCAAAAGTCTCGTTATTAAGACAATATACCGTAAATATTCAGTGTTTCATATATATATATACAGTGTTAGGTCCATAAATATTTGGACAGAGACAACTTTTTCTAATTTTGGTTCTGTACATTACCACAATGAATTTTAAATGAAACAATTCAGATGCAGTTGAAGTGCAGACTTTCAGCTTAAATTCAGTGGGGTGAACAAAACGATCGCATAAAATGTGAAGCAACTGAAGCATTTTTAACACAACCTCTTCATTTCAGGGGCTCCTTGAGGGGCTAATGCATGAGATAATGCATCTTTTTCTCCTACTGCTATAATGCAGTTTATCAATTATTAAAACCACCTGACAGTTATTCGAGAGTCAAGAAAATTTCAGGACATCTCCTTTGAGGCACATAAAATTTATTTTCATCAAGAGTTCAATACTAAAATGTCCACTTCAAGACGATTGGAAAGGTGAAGGAATTAGAAGTTACACCTTTTTGGGTTTTTCCTGTGTTTTTCAAGCTATCTTGTGGAGTTTAGCATAGACTCTACTCCACTCCAGCTGATGCAAGCAAAGCTTTACACAACTTTGAATTGCTCAGCACCTTTCTTCTGTGATGCCGTGGCGAATCTCTGCACCCTTTTGTTATCCACAGGGCTGCCACCATAACTTTTCCAACTGGTACCATTGCTCAGCTTGCTCAGCTATGGAGCTGCTGTTGATTACTTTTATTTTGTCAAAGAATTTTATAAGGACTTAGTATCCCTCGGTGATTTTGTGACACGTTCTTTTGATTTAACCTTGGAAGGTAATACTGTGTAGTGCTCATCAGGTTGTGGGTATTTAGTTTATGTTCTGCATAATCATTGGTCCTGATTAATGGCAGGGACTTTCATTTCTGTTTCATATGTCTTTATCCTTTTATAGAGTGGGGTGATGGACACATGTATACCGCTGCACATGTGTGTGTCAACTCTGATGCCTTGCATCCTTAGGTTGTATATCTGTCGGCTTATGAGCCTTTGTACTATATTTCCCAGGTTTCTTAGCATAGACTGTTTGCCTCACTCATGCAAGGTCAGAGGTGGTGGTGTGGGGGTGCTTCAGAATCTGTCATGTCTGGTTTAAAGTTTTGCAATCGGGTTTTGAATGGTTGTGGCAGCGGTCATCTGGAGCACAGGGTTATGGGTTTTATATCATTTTTAACTTAGGGTGGGTTTTACTAAGATGTGCTTTTTGAGTTTACAGGTGAGCTGTAGACACGCACTGCTGTGGGGATGTGCATGGCTCTTTTGGCACATCTTTCTGTTTTTCTTCCTTTCTGCCTTTATTGTTCTCTTTATTTCAGGCTATGGCTAAATTGAATATAGCAGTAATTAAATTTGTTAGCTCTATGATCCCTCTTTCTCCCCCCATCAATGCTCAAGCAATCTGTTAAGTCTCTGGTGTCTTTATTCCTTTGGAATTACAAGAGACCATCTATTAAGCACTCTTTTAATTTATTCTGCAATACTTCATTTGGTGGTGTCTCCCTTGCAGATTTTGAGCTGTACATCCTTGCCTTTACTCTAAGGCCAGTCTGGAGCTGGGCCTGCCCTCCCATTATCATCCTTCCTGGTTGCCCATAAAACACAATATGTTTTCTCCCATTGATCAACTTCATTTCCATTTCTGTCTAATAAAGTAAAGGCCCTTTCTCCTGTTGTTGGTCCCATTGTATCTTATGTCCTTCAGATATGGAGAAATTTTGAAAAATTGATGGGTCCTGTGCCAAGATGGCACTTCCATACTCCTTTATTTTGTAATTCCACCCTAAATATCAGAGTTCATCCAATTTTCTCCTCCCCTTGATGTCATTCTGGTATATCTGTACTACATGAATAATATAAAAAATGTTTATTCCACCACCCCATGTAGCTGACAATGTTTACAGAGAATTAAAGTTTTAGGAATTACATGCATTTCCGGAAATTTTCTATTAAGAGTTATTTATTAGAATATTATAGTGTTTAAAGATTGTTTTTAAAAAAATCATACAGTACTAAAGCATAATATTTGATTCCAATGTCCACAAAAACCTATACATTTGTAATGTATTAAGATATGCATTTACTTTATACTTCAATGTCTGGAAGCATCTTTGAGTTTAGTTTTTGATTTTTCCTTTGCTGTCTTCTGCATTCTGAAATTTCAAATGATTACATTACAAATGTTCTTGAAGAAATAAGAACTAACACTGTCTCTATCTATCCTGCATTGTTCTTTATCAGTTCACATTTAATAGACTTGTTCCTGCAGAATTATTTATCTGGCAATTTAAAAATTTCACTCCTATTCATGAATACAATACAGTATGTTGTTAGTACTTTAGTGTTTAATAATAAATAATAATTCATTACATTTAGCTTTACTCAGTACTCAAAGCGCTAAAATAGTGAGTGATACTTAGCTGATAGCAGTGTGGAAGCAGCACAGCACAACGGAGCCGGTAGGACAGGTGGGTGTTGTAGCGTAGGTGGGCGGCGATAGCAAGCAGCAGAAAGCACAGCAGGAGAAGGAAGCAGGATTTGGATGTTCCAATACACAGCCATAAACAGTAACGCTTGGTAATTTCAGGTGTGATCGCCCCTTAGCCATAAGCCATAAGCCAGGTTAGTATGAACATCAGATCAGTTCCCGGTCGTAGAGTACTGTAAGGTGAAACAGGAGCAGATCAGCATAGCGAATATAATCACGGAGACAGATCATCCCGAGGTGCTAGATCGCCAGGTACAAAGAAATGTTCGTAGGTCTCGTCCGTGATCCACAGACTCAGCTGTTCCCAGTAAAGTGGAGTCCATTATATCTGTAAATATTAAGCCAAATCCATGCAATTCGAGCCAGCTGTATCCACGAACTATACGTACAATAAACGAAATAAAACAAGTGTTAGAAAGTGCACAATTAAGGCGAATTTTGCGAAAAGTGTTGCTAACAGGGAGGAGCGGCAACAGCAAGCGTGCACCAGCGTCCCTCACCTGCTACAATAAAGCAGTTATAATAAAGAAGTTTAGTAGACTTTTACTTTATCTCATTTAGTGTTCTTCCTGGCGGTGTTGCTGTTTTTAGTGTTAGTGTCTACTTAGTGTTTGTGTTTAGTGTTATGGAAGGAGCGATCTTACCACTGTCAGATTTTACAATGAATGAGTTGGTAAATAATGATTATTTATCAACCGATCACATGAGCAAATTCAATGAAATTTTAGCTGAGCATACAATTTTCCAACCTCAACAGGTTTTGCTAATGTGGACTCCTGACATACCTATAAATGCCCATTCCACAAAATGCAAAACATATTCAAATGTTACCTTCTGCAGCTACTGAACGAGTGACTCACTGGGTGTGTACCTATTATGATGGTGCTGTAATTCATGTCTATGACAGTTTAAACGCGGATAAAAAATTCAACCTCACCGAAGAGCAGCTTCGTTTCCTTCATGCTTTGTTTCCTTACAAACCTTCCATAGTTTATGAAGACGCACAGCAACAATTAAATCATGCAGATTCTGGTGTATTCTCAATTGCATTTGCTGTGTGTATTTCTTTAGGTATTGACCCAAGTGATCAAGTTTTTACTATTTCTTCAATGCGAAATCACTTACAAATAATTTTTGTTACTCGACAATTGCTTCCATTCCCTGTCGAAAGTAGCTGACAAGCGACATCAGTTACAAGTATTCAGTGCGTTCAAAGACCTGTACGAAGTACGGCCACTAACACAGTCACTCAGAAAGGGGAGATGACTCGGTGCAGGAAATGGGTATTGAAACTACCTTGGAAGACATGCAGTCAACGAGGCGATTAAATGGATCTCACGAGACGTCTTCTAGGTTGGAAAAAAGCTTGGCTGCCAAAACCATATATATATATATATATATATATATATATATATATATATATATATATATATATATATATATATATATACACATATATATATCTATATATATATATATATATATACATACACACATATATATATATATACATACATACATACACACATACAGTATATCTATACATACATACATACACACACACACATATATATATATACATATATACACACTCACACACATATATACATACACAGATACATCTATACTAATAAAAGGCAAAACCCTCACTGACTCACTCATCACTAACTCTCCAACTTCCGTGTAGGTAGAAGGCTGAAATTTGGCAGGCTCATTCCTAACAGCTTACTTACAAAAGTTGGGCAGGTTTCATTTCAAAATTGTACACGTAACGGTCATAACGATCGACAATGTCTGCCATGTTACACTTTCTTATTTATGGCCCCATCTTCAAGAAATTTGGTAGGCGGTTTCCCTGCGCTAACGAAACCGATGTACGATACTTATTTCGATGGTATGACACCACTGTCGGCCGTCATATTGAACTTTCCAACGGTCTTTGTTACTTAATGGGCCCATCTTCAAGAAATTTGGTACGCGAGTTCCCAACGCTAACTGAATCCTACTTACATACATATATACGTCCATAGCCTGCAGCTCGGTCCACACTCTGAATCCTCCAGGCACTCCTGAGCATAATCTAATTTTGAAGGTTGGGGCACCAATAATGTTACTGAGAAACTTACAGCCACCGAAACTTTGTAATGGCACGAGACTTCAGGTCACATGCCTGCAAAAGAACCTAATTGAGGCAACTATTTTTACTGGCAGTGGCTCAGGGGAGAGAGTTTTTATTCCTCGCATCCCCGTTATACCCTCTGATCTCCCATTTCAATTCAAATGCCTTCAAT
Source organism: Polypterus senegalus (assembly GCF_016835505.1). Lineage (NCBI taxonomy): Eukaryota > Metazoa > Chordata > Cladistia > Polypteriformes > Polypteridae > Polypterus > Polypterus senegalus. Next base: position 289,788,485 of record NC_053154.1, read on the forward strand.
TTCCAGTAAGGCTGTGCTTCACAATGACAATTAATAAGTCTCAGGGACAGACCCTACAAAAGGTTGGCATTGATTTAAGGCAAGATTTCTTTTCAGATGGCCAGCTATACGTTGCATGCTCAAGAGTAAGCTCAGCGCACAGCTTGGTCATATTACAACCGGAGGGCCGAACTGACAATGTGGTAAACAAAGAGATCCTTAACAAATAATTATTGGTACATTTTCCCTCAGTTTATTATTTAAAATTTTAAAGCAGTACTTCGCCGCTGCGAAGCGCGGGTATTTTGCTAGTATCATAATAATTGGGTTATCTGTTCCAGAAGAAAAACAAAATCTTAATTATTACTATTATAATATAAGGTCATAAAGTAAGAGGTGAAGTCAACAATAAATGGTGACTTCAAACAGCTACTCTATTCAGTTTCATGCAACTGAAATTATACATGTTGGGGTGTGCTTGAACAAATGGTATTTTTCCTTATTTTGCTCCCATTACTCCCATTGCAAAACCTGCATGCAGGACCAGGCAACTATACAGAGCCTGAAAATGTAAACATTCCTTTCATAATTGAGAATTTGCCTCAGATTGCTTACTCTAAGCCCAATGAGGTCTCTTACTGAAGGGAAATTTATTCCTCCTGCCAGGGCCAAGCCACAGAATTTGGGGTCATGGCAATCCTTTTTGATATGGAACATGAGAAGAAACTGGTGTACTTGTGAGCCTTCAATTGTACTTAAGGGGCTCTGCTGGGATTCTAGAATCTGCTGGGACTCTCCACTACTTACAGTAAATTCAAGAGCAGTGAAGTTATTTATTAGGCTGGCATGTAATGACCAGCTTTCTGCATGTTGTCCAGGACCTAATTTTCAATGAGCAACATGGTCCTATTTATTCTGACCTGAGGCCTTAAGGTGCCTTTGGTTGGCTAGGATTTATTTCAACTTTCTACATTGGTACATTTGAAATTAGATAATGCTTTATGCTGTGTCATATAATATCTGAGTTGTTAGTGCACATTGGGATATTTGAAAGTCTCAAACAGGGATACCCCTTAGGTTTCTTAAAATAATTTGTTGAGAGATTAGGGTTTTGTCAATTTGGCAGGCATTGAGCCCATAAAAACTAGTCAATCTACATTCATTTAAATTCTTCAAAAAATATCAAGTTAACCGTTGAAGGGCTATGGAGCCCTACTATCTGGCTTAATACAGAGTAACTAATTTTATGTATCTATCTGTGTGAAGAAAAACTTTCTAACATTTTTGTAGCAGTAAAGTGTTGTACCGTGTTAGCCATAGATTGATACAGGAGAAAGTAGGGTGAAATGACACCTTTTATTGGCTAACTGAATAGATTACAACTGCAAGGTTTCAAGGCAGCTAACATTTTTGTGAAATTTACCATTACCATAGTATATACGGGCAGCACGGTGGCACCATGGGTAGCGCTGCTGCCTCACAGTTAGGACACCGGGTTCACTTCCGGGTCCTCCCTGCGTGGAGTTTGCATGTTCTCCCGTGTCTGCATGGGTTTCCTCTGGGTACTCGGTTTCCTCCCACAGTCCAAAGACATGCAGGGTAGATGGATTGGCGGTTCTAAAATTGGCTCTAGTGGTAATATATGTGTGTGTGTCCTGCGGTGGGCTGGCACCCTGCCCAGGATTTGTTCCCTGCCTTGCGCCGTGTCTTGACTGGGATTGGCTCCAGCAGACCCCATGACCCTGTAGATAGGATGCAGCGGGTTAGAAAATGGATGGATGGATAGTATATACAGTATGAGTTCTCTTGTTCCTTAAGAAAAGTTGGGATCCACCATATTAATTGATTTTTCACAATTATATAGTACTAGCAAAATACCAGCGCAGTGGCGAAGTACTGCATTAAAATTTTTATTAAGAAGAAAATGAAACCTTGTTAAACTGAGGGAAAATATGCCAATAATTATTTGTTAAGGATCTCTTTGTATACCATGTTGTCAGTTCGGCCCTCCGGTTGTAACATGACCAAGCTGTGCGCTGAGCTTACTCTTGAGCATGCAACTTACAGTTGGCCATGGGAAACAGTAATCTTGTCTCAAATCTCACAGCTTGGATTGCTGCTGTCATAATCGGTATGAGTTTCATAGTTTGTTTCAATTACGACAGTATTTGCAGGATTTGTTGTGTTGAAGTGACATTCGGCATCTGTCAAGCGTTGTAAGCACACAACCGGTTTCATCGATAAAATCACATCCAGCTTTTGAGAGTTTAAACATTCATAAACATCAAAGTGTCCACTACTGAAATCGTCACTTGTCAATCTAAGATGTTTAAGAGGCATTGGCGGTTGTCGAAAGGTGTAAAATATTTGGCCATTTCGGTACACTTGAAAGCAACAACCGAACAATTCAGCGGCAGCCATCAACTCACATGCAGAACCATAGGTGAAGGGCTTAAGCATTTCACTCTTATAGTGTTCCTGTGTAGTATAATTATCTCCTGTACCGTCATCAGTCCACACCTTGAACCTGTCCCAGTCATTCAATACATAAGACACAATGTTCCTCCGGATATCAAGAGTGAGCCTGATATGGCCGTGCAATATGTAACAAAGAGAATGGAAAAGGTAGGTGCCATCTCTGGGCATGGAAACCACTCGGTAAGTGACAGTTCTTTGATCGATAGTGATCACCTCGATAGACATGGTAATGGGGGTTGGAATGATAAAGGAAATGGGTACCTGAGCAATGTAAATTAAGTCTAAAATACCTATACAATAACTATAATTGTAATAAACAAACAATAAAAAGAGAAGCCGTGGATTAAACAAAAGGCTGTAGTTATCAGCAGGGAGGCGTGAATCCTGTGGCGAAGCAAGGAAGGGAATGTAGTGACCAGAGCGGCGGATTGTCTAATATAGGCAGGCAGCCAACAGCGTGGGAGGCGTTGGGATGGGGACCCAACGCCTCCTCACACGGTGATCGAGCTGCAGGCTATGGGCGATATATATGCGTAAGTAGGATTCAGTTAGGGTTGGGAACCCGTGTACCAAATTTCTTGAAGATGGGCCCATAAGTAACAAAGACTGTTGAAAAGTTCAATATGGCGGCCGACAGTGGCATCATACCACCGAAATAAGTACGTACATTGGTTTGGTTAGTGCAGGAAGCCGCCTACCAAATTTCGAGAAGATGGGGCCATAAATAAGAAAGTTCAACATGGCGGACGTTGTTGACCGTTATGACGATTCGCGTAGAATTTCGAAATGAAACCTGCTTAACTTTTGTAAGTAAGCTGTAAGGAATGAGCCTGCCAAATTTCAACCTTCTACCTACACGGGAAGTTGGACAATTAGTGCGTTGGAAAGTTCAATATGGCGGCCGACAGTGGCGTCATACCAACGAAATAAGTACGTACATTGGTTTTGGTTAAAAGTTCAATATGGCGGCCGACAGTGGCAGCATACCACGAAATAAGTACCAAATTTCAGCCTTCTACCTACACGGGAAGTTGGAAAATTAGTAGCGTTGGAAAGTTCAATATGGCGGCTGACAGTGGCGTCATACCACCGAAATAAGTATGTACATTGGTTTCGGTTAGCGTAGGGAAGCCGCCTACCAAATTTCGTGAAGATGGGGCCATAATAAGAAAGTTCAATATGGCGGACGTTGTTGACCGTTATGACCGTAAAGCGTAGAATTTCGAAATGAAACCTGCTTAACTTTTGTAAGTAAGCTGTAAGGAATGGGCCTGCCAAATTTCAGCCTTCTACCTACGGAAGTTGTAGAATTAGTGATGTTTGGAATATTCAATATGGCGGCTGACAGTGGCGTTATACCACGAAATAAGTACGTACATCGGTTTGGTTAGCGCGGGAAGCTGCCTACCAAATTTCGTGAAGATGGGGCCATAAATAAGAAAGTTCAACATGGCGGACGTTGTCGACCGTTATCGACCGTTATGACCGTTACGTGTAGAATTTCGAAATGAAACCTGCTTAACTTTTGTAAGTAAGCTGTAAGGAATAAGCCTGCCAAATTTCAGCCTTCTACCTACAAGGGAAGTTGGAGAATTAGTGATGAGTCAGTGAGTGAGTGAGTGAGTGAGTGAGTCAGTCAATGAGGGCTTTGCCTTTTTATTAGTATAGATAACCCCTTAATCTTTGTTTGCTTAAATTGAAAAGGTTTAAATTCTTTAATCTTTCTTTATTGCCCATTAATTATAGTCCTGGTATCAGTCTATATGCACTTCTCTGTACTTTCTCTTTTTTGTAATATGGAGACCAAGACTCTGCACAGTACTGTAAACGAGGCCAACAAGTGTGTTGTATGGCTTTCAAATAACCACTCTTAACTTGTACTGTATCTTGTAAGGCATCTTGGACAGTCTTTCAATTTAAGTCAAAACCGTAGGGTTTGGTGTTTAGTATTTGGGCTACAGGGGATGATACTAAAGTGTTCCCTGAACCCAAATTAGGACCAAAGAGACCAGATGTACAGAGGGTGATTTTTTTGATAAAACAATAAATGATACATGTAATGATTAAACACAAGAGGAACCTAAACAATAAAAGAACAAACATGATGTTCCCTAGTTTTTATGTTACAAAGCAAGGTGATAATGCACTTGCTCACAATATCTTGTACCAAAACACTCTGCTAAACACAGTATTATACCATTATGTTATCATCCCTGAAACAACTACTTTTGGGTATTTTTCCAGTATGAGGAGACCCAGTGTCTTATATAAATGTTATGTTTGCTACACAGGTACAGGCAGTCCCTGGGTTACGTACGAGATAGGGACTGTAGATTTGTACTTAAGTTGAATTTGTATGAGTCGGAACAGGTACATAAATTTAATAAATGCTATTGTTGTCCAACTGTAACCAAGTGCTCTGCCAATTAATGAAATTCACCTCTCTCTGACCTTTTTGTTATTTCTACTTTATTTTCAATGGTGATGGTTTTCTCTTATTTACTGTATCACCAGCACTTGCATCAGATTTGTGCTTTAGAGACATTGTTGAAGGGTGAAGACAAAAGATTAAGATGAGCTCTTCTGCACAGCAATGTACACGCTATCACAACAGTCGTCAACATGTCTGATGTACTGACAAGAGACAACTTCCTGCTATGTACGTAACAGTACAAGCAGGCTTGCTATTGAGAATGAATGGGGGCATCAACGGGCGGTTCATCACCAGCCTACCTCACAGTCACCTCCAACACGGTGTGGCCAAAGGCGGGTAGTGAATCAACCCCATTCAACAGGCAGCCATCTGATGCACACTACAATGCTACCCCCGCCCGTTCATCCTCAATGGCCTCCGTTCAACCACAACGGGTCACTGCTTGCAGCATTACCAGCCAGCCACCAAGAAAGAACGGGCAGCCATGTGGTTGGCAAGAAGTGAAACCTCTTGCCGCCTGAGGGACACTACACTGCACTAGCAGCAAAATCGCCCCCTCCAGCCTCCATCCAGCCACTTGCAGCATTACCAGCCGTTCACCGAGAACGAACGGGCAGCCGTGTGTGGTGGGCGGGCAGTGAAACCGCTTGTCATCGGAGCCGCCCAAGGGACACTACACTGCACGGGCAGCGTAATCACCCCTCCAGCCTCCGCCCAGCCACTGCTTGCAGCGTCCCCAGGCCGAAGATGACGGAGCGGCAGTTACTGAGGTGCATGCGCGCAGCTGTGGCCCATTTGTAAGTCGTAGGTCAGATGTCCGTAACCTGGGGACTACCTGTACAAACACACATTTTGTTAATGCCAGAACACTCAGCTCTAGAGCATCTAACAGCCCACCTCCTGTCCTTAATGTTCAATTCAATTCAGTTTATTTTTGTCTAGCACTCGTTATTCAGTGTAGGTGAAGAGTACTGTTAGATTACCACAATAAAATGCCACATAGACTGAAATGCATTGCATGCCTGTTCTTGATCAAGTGTAAAGCACATCCTCCAACTGAATTTTATATGTTTTACAATGCCAAAAAGGACAATGCCTGTTTGTTGCTAGAACGTATCTGATAGTGTTCTGTAGCAGCTAAAACACTGGGCTGTCAACCCAAAGATAGTCAGTTTAATTCCTGCTTCTGCCTTGCTAGTTGACATATATTTATATCTACCAGCTTAATTAATCTTTCTTGAGATTAGATTGGTTAAGTGTTGCACTCTTACTATAAGAAGGGCAAACCCTGATTAATAGGGCAATCCCTTTTGTTACTACTGAGACAATAGCAGACCTTGAAGGGGCTACATTATTCAAAAATCAATATGTGCACTATATTCAGATGATGAAAATTTATGACTAAAGTTCTCATGTCAATTCCTAATTTGAAATTTGACAATGGCAGGAGATTTGAATTGCGTACAGGACCCTATTTTAGATAAGTCAACAACAACTGCCACCATGTTCTCCAACACTGTAGATAGATAGATAGATAGATAGATAGATAGATAGATAGATAGATAGATAGATAGATAGATAGATAGATAGATAGATAGATAGATAGAACAAACTGTATTTATCCCCAGGGGTGATGTGGCTTTTACAGAAGCAAATTAATAAATAAATATATATACCCCAGAGTGACTATAAACGAGGAGAAAACTTTTGACTTGGCAGTCACAGTCACAGTGAGGCATTGTAAAGGTATATTGCTGTTTGCTTCTTGACAAACTTCTGCTGAACAAGTTGTTGGCGAAAGTCCTCAGTTTCAGTGTGTCAGAGTGGGGATGTACAGCATTGTTCACAATAGCACTCAGTTTTGTTCTTATTCTCTCCTCCACTAGTACCTCAAGGAGGTTGAGAGTGTTTCCCATAACCAAGCTTGCTCTTTTAATTTGCTTGTTGATTCAGTGGGCCTCTCTGGAACTGACATTACCATCACAGCACACCACAGTGCAGAAAACTGCATTGACCAACACAGAGTTGCAGAATATGTGAAGGATGTCACTACCCACATTAAAATAATGCAGTCTCTTAAGAAAAAGAGTCTGCTCTGCCTTTTATTAAATATCAGTCTGGCTTGTCATTTATGTGGATCCCTAAGTTCTTGTAGCAATGCACCACTTCCACATCCACTCCCTGAATTGTGACCGGCCGTAGAGGCTGTTTAGTGCAACAAAAGTCGATAATCAGTTTCTTGGTGTTTCTGATGGTAAGTTGAAGACAATTTTTCTGCACCAAGAAACAAAGTTCTCCATCTAACTCCTTTAATTTGTCTCATCCCTTTATCAATACACCCCTTAAGTGCAGAATCATCAGACAATTTTGGCACATGACATGACCTGATGTTATATTTATAGACTGAGGTGTACAGAGTGAAGAGAAAAGGAGACAGGACTGTTCCTTGTGGTTCACCAGTGTTGTTCACATCCGCATCAGTGATACAGTCCAAGAGTCTCACAAACTGCAGTCTTCCCATCAGATAGTCCATAATCCTGGACACCATAGGCTCATCTTCCTACATATCTCTGAGATCATAATTTTTTACCCATGGAGATTTCTCTACTCTGTCTCTATTCTGCAAGAATCAGAGACCTAGAAAGTAATTTAGAATGGGACCATATGATAAGATGTGAACCAGAAACTAGGGAAAGATTTGTAACACAGTGATCAAGCCAAAATTCAGTACTCTAAATCATAGTCAATATTTTGTTTATAAGGGTTTGTTTGCCAAGAACACAATCTAAAGAATACTGTGCCTTCATTTTTGTTTTATTCTGTAAAATCGAATCATGATGAAGTGAATCATGTGATCTGTATACTGTCTTATTGATTATGTCACTAACAGAGCATTCCCAGGGAATTTGCTAAACAAAATTGCATTGAAAAAAAGATATAAAATTAGCTATAATAAAGCAATTTAAAATGAAAAAAAGAAAGTTGATTTCTATATGATTAAACAAAAATATGAAACAGGAAAAGCCCACCAAAAGTGGTGGTTCTGAGGCTAAGGATCTGTGCTGGTATCCAGAAGGTTGCTGGTTCGAATCCCTGTTTACTAGTGGGCTCCGCCCTCTGCTTGCTTTGCTCACCAACCCCGGGGCAGGCACTGGGCTCCCGCTATCGCACGGCTGAGCCGCTTCCTCCGTTCCTCCGTTAGAAAGCCATTGTATTTAAAGAGATGGTATATAGAAAAGTATGCAGGGCATGAGTGGAAGACGGTTTGGTCCTTAGTTATCATAGATAGGAAATTAGTTACTTGAATATTCCACTACACCTGTCTATTTTAAATATCAATGAATAATAAAACAAGTAAAAGTTAAAAAGTAAAATGTAATTAAAATAAAAGTAAACAAAAATGTAATTACACCTTGTCAAAACCAATTTTATGAATTGCTTTATCCTCCAACTTACATTCTATAAATGTTGCTTTTTGCATTTCTGTTCGCATATTGTTTGGGATATTTTGCTCTTTTTATTTATTGGAGGATTCTCCTTGTTCTTCATTTTTATCTTTTCTTTATTTTCTTTTTTGACATTCATTATCTGCTCTTGATGCTCTTTTTCTATCACAATCTAAATTCAACATTTCTGAATAGATAATTTACTTTTCTGCTTTGCCATTATAGGCAACTGTGTTGAAGGGCAAGTTAGCACTGAGAGTGTCATGGGGTGGTACGGAAAGAGTGGAGGGAAGCAGTGGAGGGAAGTGGTCAAGACTGAATAACACGGACACAATAAAAACTTTTTAATATAATAGAGATAAAACTGACTAGTTATAATATAATGTTCACAGAATACGCCTGTATTAGAGGTGGGAACCCTGGAATTTGGTAGTCCTCAGAGACAGAGTCCGGTCAGAGAGTCATAAATAGAGCACGGGGGTGACAGTATATCTAATTCTTTTATTGCCTGTTTTCTAGATATAAAGAACTCCAAATCTAATAACTAACAGAACTTTTAGTAAAATAGTTTTATTTATGAAAGACACTAGTGCTAATGAAGCTTGAAGAAACTCCTTATCCCAAACGACGCCACATACTGTGTTTAAAGCTGTGAATGGATGTCCGCTAGAAAGGTAATATATAACTAAGATAAACAATATAAAGACATTAGGTACTCTTTTAGAACAGTTTTGTTTTTTTTAATTTTTTTTTTTTAACTCTGTATGTGTTTATGTTTGATCATTGACACTCACTATTTGGGAAATGTTACAACTGATAAATTGCAAAGTGGAAAATTGCTCTTACTTAAAAGAGCAAGAAACAAAGTATTGTGAGTGCACAAGGACAAAATAGAACGCAAAATGAATAAGATAACACAGCCATAATTTCAAATAATTCCAGACAGCCTTTCTAACAATATATTTGTCTGATTTCAGACATTACTACTAATATGTGAAAATATATGGTATTTTTCTTGTGTATTTTTGATGTATAAAGTCCAACCACTCTATATGTTAGGAATGTATAAGTAAAATTGATAATGCAGGTTATGTCTGCCATATACATTTAGGCATCTGTAGAAAAGTAAAAAAAAATTGGGGATTAATTTAATCATGTAAATATTATACTGTAAGTATATGTTACAGCAGCACTTACATACAATATGCCTACAATTTAAAGCTCCAGCCAAGCAAGATGTCACCAACGAGGAATTCCTTAGGATGACACTTCCATTCACAGCTAGTAAACCTTCCTATGATGGCAGTAGTGAGACATGAACCCAGAACCTCCAGGTCAGAAGTGAGAGGTTTTCCAGATGAACAATAAGAGGTCTTCCCCCTCAGCCAAGCAAGCTGGGCCCCCGACTGCAACCAAGAGAGTATCATATTGCACAGTAGCAGGCTGTCTCTCAGCTTTTACTGTGCTTGCCCTTCTGTTACACAAAAAAGAACATTTTTAAATAAGTACATGGACAAAGTGCTACTTTTCAATGTATAACAGGAAATAAAACAGGAAGTACCTCTCAATGGTCACCGTAGGATAAGAATGTTTTAAATGTTTTTGATTAACAAATGCTGACATGTGTAAAACATCAGCCAACATCATTCCATAGTATACTGTATTATACAGTGTAATATTAATAGAACAATTAAACTTTGTGTTGAAGTAAATGCGGCAATAGACAGTATGTCAAGTAACTTGGCTTGTTTATTTATTTTACAGTTGAACCCAGAGTTACACTGAGATCTGCAAAGTCTGAAGGCGCAAAGAATAGCTACATGCTGACTTGTAATGCGTTTGGCTTTTATCCTCGACAAATCAAAGTCACCTGGCTAAAGAATGGAGAGAAGGTGAAATCAGGCGTTACCTCAACTGATGAATTTTCAAATGGAGATTGGTATTATCAGATTTATTCACAGTGGGATGTAGTTCCACTGTCTGGAGAAACATACTCTTGTAGGGTGGAGCATGTTAGCCTATCTAAACCCATCACAATAAACTGGGGTAAGTAAATTTATTAAACTAATATTTTTAATTTCCTGTGTAATTTGAGGAAAGTGCAGAATAAATGAGTTGCTTTTCACAGTACTACATAGTTAACTTTTTACAGTTCCCATTTGTGTGAGAAAAATTATATTATTCCTGAAATTACATGTGTGTCAGTCACAAAAAATCATCAGCTACCATTACAAAAGAGATATAATGACCAGAGTGTAAATGGTCTGTCAAATAAAGAAAATAGGTGTATTTGTGATGTAGAGATGTGAATTCATTTTCTAGGGGCAAACTGACAGAGTAGTCAGAGGTAAACCAAGTTGAAACCCAAAAATATCACTAAAGAAATGGTCAACAAAAATCGAAAAAGAAATCAAAATATTTAGTTGAAATTTAGTTTGTCAATGTTCTATATAGCTCTATATCAGGGTCCCCAACTCCGGTTCTGGAGGGCCCCAGTGGCTGAAGGGTTTCATTCGAACCTTTTTCTTAATTAATGACCTGTTTTTGTTGCTTATTAACTTCTTTTGAATTAAATTTAATTGACTTGTTTAAGATTTGTTCCTTGAATTTCTTCATTGTTCCTGTGAATTATTTAATTTCTTTCCTTAAATTGCACCCAAAAGGAAATGAAATGTGAAGTGAGTGCGCCAAAGAAGACCAACTAAGTCAGGGCCTCAAACTCCAACCAATTTCACTCCAACCTTAATTAGGCTTAATTAGGCGTGAGATTCTGCTTGCCTAGCAGTTCTATTTGGTAAACCCCTGTGTTTAATCTGGCTCTGTGTCAGATGTGCATGTAAGCAGAAAAAAAGATTTATAAGATATATTTGCACAGAGCACAGTAAAATATTAAACTTATGCTTATTACAGTCACCAGCTCTATACGAACTTAAAAACTTCAGCTCTTAAAATTTAATGACAATTAAGATTTGCTGAGATTAAGACACCTGGGGCCTCATGCATAGGCGTGCGTATAATTCACACTAAAACATGGTGTACGGACAAAAACGAAAATGTGCGTATGCACAAAAATCCAGATGCATAAATCAGTGTGTGCGCCAACTTCCACGTTCTTCCACTCCATAAATCCTGGTCATCATGAAAGTAACACACATACACGCACCTGCTGCCACTCCCTAACTCCTCCCAGAATTATGCCTCTTTGAATATGCAAATCAATATAAATAGCCCTTAAGCTCAGCGTTCTGTGAAAAGACAATGGCAAAAGCACAGGGAAAACAGAGGAATTTCAGCAAATACAAAGTGGAGGCAAGGAAAAACTTACTATTTGTTGGTTTAAACAGTGGTATACAGTAAACAACAAAAGGAAGTTGATCGAGTGACACAGAGTGTCGGAGAAACTCGAAAGTGCAAGTTCACAAAGTCGCACAGTGCCCGAAATAAAAAGAAGTTGTCAGATATCAAAGTCGCCGTGAAAAGGTGAGTCATAGCCTGCCATCTGAGAGTCATATAGAAGCTTATTAGGGTACATGAGAAAAGAAAAAAAAAATAGGCACAGTGGAGAAAAAAGCTTGAAATGTCAACTTTAATATCGAAATGGCCACTTTAATCATGTAGTTTATTTTGTTATTAAAGTAGAACATCATAAAATTCATCTTAACATTTTTTAATTTACTAGTTTCTCAAATACCATCGTAACTAAAGTAGCACGTCAAATACTTTGTATTGTATGTGTTCTTCTATGCGCTTTATGTGTGTGAATCCTATGAGCTTCTTAAACAGGCTTTCTTTTACTCTGACAGAACACAGAATCCATTACATTCATGATATTACAGCTCTCTGAATAATTTAAATACTGAGATGTATACTCGAGATCATTTTAATGATGATAAGAATTAAAGTATGTTATTAAATAAGGGAACATGGTGGCGCAGTGATAGTGATGAGCTGGCACCCAGTCCAGAGACTGTTCCAGCCACGCAAGATGCTTGCTACGCCGCGCAACCTCCGATGAAATAATTTATTGCAGCAGTACTCTCTTCAAACGTACTAACTCCCAATTCCTGTCCTTCCTTTTCTTTCTCAAAGTACCCAATCGCCACACAATCAGCTCTGTAATAGATGTTAAGCCATCTTTAAGTTTAGAACCGATTCTTCAAAACTTTTAAGGAACATTGAAATATCTTTGTAATATATGTTTAATTATTCTATCCATCTATCCATCCAGTGTCACACCAGCCCCAGCAAGAATACAGCGTGAGGCAGGAACAATCCCTGAATGGGCGCCAGCTCCTTGGTAGTGCTGCGACACTGTGTTCTCACATGTTTAATTATTAACAATATAGATTATTTAAATGAAGTTAACATTTTATCTGTATAATGTAATAAAAATATTTTGCTGCATTTCATCTCAAAATGATATTGTCATCATATGTAAATACACACTAAAGTGGCTCAGGTTGTGCAATATTATAACTGTATCACAAGTTTACAGTGAGGTAATCGTACTTATTAGTACAAACAGTTCTACCGGAAGCACTTGATGGACTGATTGAGTGCGTTTGTAGTTCTTGGGATGAACTGTTTCTGAAACATGAGGTCCCTACAGGTAAGGCTCTGAAGGGTTTGCTGTATAAGTAAAGGTTCAAATAGACTGTGCATATGGCTGAGGCAATGTGTAGTTTATACTATATGCTGATAATTCTCTTTCAGATCAGCTGTTGTAGAGCTGTGATTCCACACTCAGATACAGTGGGATAAATACTCCGAGTGGTGCAGTCAGAGTAACAACGCTCAACCAGCTATGGTATTTGGAATAGTTTGGCCATTCCGCTGACCATTATATTGTTACAGGTTATTTACAAATAGATGCCTTAAACTAATAAATGATATGCGGTTAATTTCGGTGTATTTGACAAAGCCGCGTCAGGGATGTGAATCTAAAAAAGAAAGGGAAAACACACTGGAACAATAGCACTGCTTTGACGCTGGGTGCCACCAGTTAGCAAAACCGAGCGGAGTACACCAAGAATTGAGCGGAGTGGAGCACGCTAAGGACTGAGCTGGCGTGAAAATATGTGTGGTTTTACACCAAGTTTAGTTTTTATACATCACAATGCAAATATGGAAATGGCCGTACCAACATTTTTGTGCGTGACGCACGTTTATATATCGGCTCCTGGTGATCCTTTGTAGAACCTATTTTTATGATCTGTGTAAATAATGAAAGAATGCTCAGCTCTTTCTAGTCTGTGACACTAACAATTTGCAGTTTCCGCTCTCATAATTTTGTTTGATTAGGGTCAGTTTTTTAGGAAAGAACACACACAGATGAAGATTCTCAAATAAATATTAAATATTAATATATATCAGTATAGCACCAACAGCCAAATTTGAAGCATCTACTGATAACTAATGATAAAGGTCAGTCTGGATGTCTCAAGATTCTGGTGTTTTTAAATTCTTCTTTTTTTTTTAAATTGGTAGAATAGTTAAGGATCAATAACTGAACTAAACTACTTTATACATCTCTGGTCATAATTAGTGAACCTGGCAAAAGGCTGAACAATAGAAGAAAGTGCCTTCCATTTCTCGCTAGCACAAAGTTTAGCCTGATCCATATATAACCCACTATGGGAGTTTAATACGCTAGAAAAATTACATAGGACTTCTGAAACTCATTTTTCTCAAACTTTGCAAACAAAATGTTCCTAGTTAGATAAGACAAAACTTCCCAATGATATTGGTCTTGGAGGTCAAAATTAGCAGAAAGTATTAATGTGTTATTTATATATAATATCACATAAATCCATAAAACAAATGCCTGAAATACTTCTGAGGCATTAGCTAGATATGATGTGATAGTTGTAGTAACAATAAAAAATGCTGAAGACAGTTTTCTCTGTTTCCTTTTTCAATGCAAATTAAATTATAGACACTTCAAAGATTTATCTTTGTAATTACCACTGACCTTGTCACCTGAATAAGCTCAGACAAATTTAAAGTAAGTGGAAAGTTTTTATTGATTATGTGTATCTCTTTAGCAGTATTTAGCAGTATTCAATACCTTATCTTTTTCTTATATGGTAACATGATATTTTTGTCTGAAAACATAGGTAACTGTTGTCAAAGTATTTTGACAGTATTAGGTATGTAAAGGACCAACCTTGTAGCAACAGCACTTTTAGTAGCCAAAAAAATAATACCATTGTTTTTACAAAATTTTGTGAAACATTGTAAAACCAAAAATGCAGAAATGAAATAATAGTAAAGGGGAGATGGATAGATTATATACTTGAAGTACAAAGAAAGCAGAGATAGAGATAAAAAAAAATGGCAAATATTCATAAAAAAAAGAAAGGCATACATTTTTCTTGTTACATAGAGTGCATACAAACAATAGACCAATGTCCCATAAATAAGAGAAATAAGTGCAATATATGAAGCACAAGAAGCTCACAAAAAGTAAATGAAAACTCCTGGGGCCTCTTGTATAAATGGTGCATACACCTATTTCCGGGCTCACTTTGACATGTATAAAAACTAAACTTGGCGGAAAGCCACACACATTTTCACAGCAGCCTCCCCTCAAGCATACAAAAGTTTTTTCTTAGTTTTGCAAACTGGCAGCATCCAGCGTCAAAGCAGTGTTACTGTTTCTGTGGTCTGCTCTTCTAATTAAATTCACATTTATGATGCAAAGTTTTTCAAATACACCAAAATTAATTGCATATTGTTTACAAATTAAATCACATGATTGTAATCATTCTGTAACAATAAAATTGTGCATGGAATGGCCAAACTATTCCAACTAGCATGGCTGCTTTAACATTGTTAAAAGACATCGCAAATAGAAGAATCTGAAGAGAGCGCGTGTCCTGCCCTTTGCCTTAATTGCCATTCCTGAGTCGACAGTCAGATAAACTTCTTTCCAATGGTCACGCAGATGAGAGTTTCCAGTTTGCTTCGTTTACTGAAGTCAATAGGAAAAGGGTAAAACTACAAGCAAATCATAAACACAATGATGAGAGAAATCCTTACATTCATGCTCACACAATAAACTTAATTGCAGAATTACTTATCCTTTACAAATATATAAAAAGTAAATAACATTCAATTAAGTGACAGACATTATCTGTACATACTCTGGCAAAGCTAGTAAGAATGTCTGAAAAGGTAAGTACTCTTAATGCAGCAAAACCTCTCATAACAATTTTAAGTATACAAATGTTTTACCATAAAACTACTCCACTAAATAACTTAAGTACTTTAACAGACTTTCAAATAAGAATTAATATAATATTTATAATATTTATTGATTATGATTTCCTGCCTTGCCCTGTGTTGGAATTTAAGGAATTGTACTCTACCTGCTCCTTTGCAAGTTCTGTCCACTCTCTGGTTTTAGCCACAGGAGCTTTTCAACATAAACTTGCTGACTGATCAGGTATTTCTCAGTCATGCTCAATGGTCATGTGACATGCTCGCTGTATAAAATAGTATTATCCACTTGTCATCCAGATATATAAGATTTCCTTATACTGTGGTTGAACTGGGAAACATCAAAGAGCAATTCGCAGAAACGTCAGGTTTTCAAAATGTAACCAGAGCGGTCAACTGCATGCACATTGCTAAACTGATGAGTTACATCAGCCAGGGATGACTCACCAAAAGAAAGAGCTGGCACTGCATCGTATATAGCTGGAGAACCCATAAAACAGCAGCTCTGCACAGTCACAGGTGTTTTTTCCAACTAGTACAGCAAAAGGCAAGCAATCCTTTTAAGGATAAAGAGCAGAGAATTGATCCATTGTGCCACTTGGCAGCAATGCTACACTATAAAGACACCTTCAGAGAATTAATATGCTTATGTAAAACAGAAAACATTGCCATTCTATTAATGTGCTGCTTTACAGTGCACAGAAAGTGTGTCGCATTGTGCAAGCATGTAGCATGCTTCATAATGTGGTACACAATTGTGGCTTGTCCATACCTGAAGATATGCAGTATGATGAACCTGACCCACCAAATGATCAGCCACATCGGACAGCGTTACAACTTTGTTTGAATGTAATTAGTAGAAAGTATAAACAGGTAATCAGATGTAGCATTGATTTTTAACTAATTCATTTAATTTGTGGTCAATATCACATAGTACAGCCCTTACTGTATATTCCTTAGTTCATTGGCCACATTTCTTACAGTATCCATCCATCCATCCATCCATTTTCTAACCCGCTGAATCCGAATAGGGTCACGGGGTCTGCTGGAGCCAATCCCAGCCAACACAGGGCACAAGGCAGGAACCAATCCCGGGCAGGGTGCCAACCCACCGCAGGACACACACAAACATACCCACACACCAAGCACACACTAGGGCCAATTTAGAATCGTCAATCCACCTAACCTGCATGTCTTTGGATTGTGGGAGGAAACCGGAGCGCCCGGAGGAAACCCACGCGAGACACGGGAGAACATGCAAACTCCACGCAGGGAGGACCGGAAGCGAACCCGGGTCTCCTAACTGCGAGGCAGCAGCGCTACCACTGTGCCACCGTGCGCCCCTCTTACAGTATCCACTATTGCATTTTGTGACTGAGAGCAGTGTCTGTATTCACAGAGCGAACTTCACTTAGCAGTTTCTGAGGCAGAAGTGTTTGTGCAGCCAGTGCCCTATGACGTGCTTGACATAGCAGCACCATCACCTCCTGACCATTGCACAGGGGACAGCTTTTCTAATATTGTCTGAAACAGAATAAACAGACAGTAGGCTCCGACTCACCTTTTCACATCAACTGTGATATCTGATCACTTCTTTGTTATTTTGGGCATTGTGCAACTTTCTGAACTTGAACTTTCAAGTGTCTCCGTCACACTTTTGTTGCTTATACCACTGTGTAAGCCAACAAAAAGTACATATTTCCTTGCATCCGCTTTGCATTCACTGAAATTGTTCTTTCTTTCATGTGCTTTTGCCGTTTTCCTTTAACCAAACACTGAATTTAAGGTGAGATTTATATTGATTTGGATATTAAAACATGTGAAATTCTGGGAGGTGTCGTAGTGGGGTGGCAGGCGCGTGCACATGTGTTATATTTCATGCTGACTGGGATTTATGGAGTAGAAGTGCATGGAAGTTGGCTTACACACTGCTTTGTGCATCTGAATTTTTTTCTGTATACACACATTTCCACTTTTGTCCATACACCATGTTTTAGTGTGAATTCTATGCACGCTGTTATACATGAGGCCCCTGGTCTGTTGCTTAATGATCATAATCCTCCCCACACCCTAGCATTTTGTTTTGCATTTTTCAAGCTTTTTTATGGTGTTTTGCAAGTGTTTTTCAGGTGATTTAAACTGAACTAAACTTTTGCAGGT
>NC_053154.1:290106702-290226826 GCF_016835505.1 Polypterus senegalus
AAAAAGACAAGACGAAGCAAGAAAAGGTAAGATATGATGAGATGGTATTGTGGTTGATTTTGCTGTCTTACAAATCCAGGGTCTTGGATTTAAATCCCACACTGTATCATTTTTCTCTGTGGAGTTTTCATGTTCTCCTCTGGGTTTCCTCCAACATTCTCAAATTTATGTGTGTTAGGTTCACTGCCAATTCCAAACTGGTCCTGTGTACATGAGTAGGTCCTGGGAAAGAATTGCATCCTACCCAGGGCTGGATTCTGATTTGCTCCCAGTGCTGTTGAGAGGTATGAGGATATTACTTGTACATTATGTTATAATATAATATTCAATCTTGTCATTCATACTTTCTTGTCATAATTGTGTTTTCAAAGCTTGTAGAGAATGGACCTACACCACTCTGCTATTGAGAGAAGATGCCTCCTATTAGCTCTATACTAGCCATTTTTCATCATTGTTGACTCTCTTTAGCTTCACTTTGTCTATAGGACCCTCACTATGCCTATAGGTCCTGTCAAAGAGAGATGGATCCACAACTAAGAGCAGACCAATATAGATTCAGACCTGGTCAAGGATCTAATTTTTACCCTGGCACAAATCTCAGCGAAGACAGTAGAGTAAAATATTTAAGCTCACATATGTTTTATGGATCTGGAGAAAGCTTCAACCGAGCCCCAAGAAAAGAGTTGTAGTGCTTTTCTGGGGGAAAGGGAGTTAGTAAGCCTCAGATATGCAGAACTTTTTACAGAGTGTGTAGAAACTGTCAGGACATTAAATGGTCACTCTCAGCGTTCAGTACATCAGCTGGTGTGAGGGAAGGTGATAATGAAAGTGCCAAAAAATATAAAATAAAGTAGACATAAATATAAAGAAGAAGAGACCATATACTGTACAACATTTTCTACTGAATATCAAATGTATGGGCCAGCTGTGCATTATAAACAGAGTTTATATGAATATTTGGCATATCAGAAGTTCACATGTACCATTCTGCCTTTCTTTATCAATGCAGGATTTTGTTGCTGTTTGTGGTTTAATATTTAGGGCAGGTGAGGACAGCCTTTTACATGTCTGCTGATGAAGTGCAGATTTTATATCCAGTTGACATTTACAATTTTTGCAGTTAAATTAGCATTGAATAAAGCAGAAGGTCTGGTTCTTTGCTCAGCATTCACATGAGGAATGTAAATATTCCCTGCTTTATGCCATATTTTGAAACTCATTAAAGTATGAAGTAAAATATGTTGCTATCTTAGGCTATGTCTCAATCTGCTGTTGGAAATAAAATATATAACTGACAATATAAAAATTAGATTCCTTCAGTTTAAAAGATTAAAAAGATTTCAATTCATAATTTTCTCATTTTCTATCACAATCAAATAAAGCAAAGTCAAAATAATCATAATTTCGTTAAATAAGAACAGAAGGACCAATTAAATTCTTCAAAGAGAACAGGCCATTCCATCCGTTATTCACTACATGCCATCTTTATTAGCCCTAGCTATCCTTCCCACAAATTTGCCAGCACAGCTTTGTGTCAAAAATGCTGTTTAAAGTTGATGAAATGATATGACTTTATTTTGAAATTTGTCCTGAGTTAAATTAAGTTTTATGTTTTTGCTTTCATGGTTTTTTGGGGTTTTATACATCAGCAAATGCACTGTATTATGTATATTTATCATGCCTGGAACAAAGTTCACTTTGACTGTCATTGTGTTTGGTGTGTAATGCAACATCCATTTTGTTTTGTGCCTTGTACTAAGTATATAAGTTTAATATGTCACTGTGCTCTGTACAAAAATATTTTATACATCCACTTTTCTTTCTACTAAACAAGGCCAGATTTAGCAAACAGGAGTTCACCATATAAGAACTGCTTGGCAAGCATTAGAAGATAAGACAGGGACAACTGCGAAATGGGCATTTCTGTGTGTCAAAGTCAGCATGAAACTGCATCCTATGTGCCTTGTTTGGGAATGTAATGATTCACCGAAGTGGGGGCCTGCACATGAAGGAAGAGTATAAAGCCTTGGAACATTGCCCGGCACACCTTTGAAGCCGATGGACGGATTGGGAGATACTGTCGTCCAATCTGGAAAATCCCTCTAACGTAGCGACGAAAATGGCAGACTGTATACATCGGGCTCCCACTCCCGAACGTCTTGTCATGGCTTCCTCGTCTGTTATGCACCGTAAACCGTCATTAAGGAAAGCTAAGTTATTTCTCCTATGTGATTTCTTAGTGCCGTATCACTAAGGGAGAGGCATTGCCTTTTTATATTATATCTATATAGTTTCGGGTTATGTAACAAGCCTCAATTACAAAAGAACTTATTCCAACAAGGGAGATAGTGCTTCTTGCCGGATACATGCCTCTGTTGCTGTGATCTGCTCTTTGGTGGCTTAGAGCCTGCCTTTGGAAGTAGTTCTCATTTAGGTCACAATGTAATTCTTTATGAACTACTGTTGTGTGTCGTCAGTATCCACAATTGCAGACAACTAAGTGTGGGACACCACCACTAACACATATTTGGCTTGTTTTCGTAGAGTAGAGGAGAAACCCATGGAAGAGAACTGACATCAATTCTAACATGACATCCACAACCCCAATCCACCAGATCACCTGGGCACGTTAGTCTTTGCACACTCAGAAGTTGCTGTTCAGATTTGGACCAGCTTGAGACCAGGACAGAGCTCCTTCAGACTTCTGCTATTTTGTTTGACGTTATTCATTTCATGTGATGTGGTTTCGTTTTTGCCCTATAGACACTTTGATTAAACCAGGAATCTATTGGGACCTCAATAGTCATTTAGCTGTTACCTTATTTTGTTTACAATACTAAAAAACCAGGCTGCTGGTGTGTTGGGTGTTACTAGTTACTGAATAGTGAAAATGTGTTCTTTCTTAGGAGTTAGGATTATGTATTGGCTATTCATATTTGGGATTATTGAAACTTTCTGTTTTAACTATGTTATGTTATTTGATTACAATCCCTGTCCGACATCTGGTTCTTGAATGCAGATGCCTAGAGATCAATTACTTGTAATTCAGTGAAAAATTGGGAAATATTGAACAACAACAATTATTATTTCTTTAGAACATTGTTATACAAAACATGCTGCTCAAAATTCTTTACAAGATTTTCAAGAAAAAAATGAATAAACAAATAAAATATCAAAAATAAGAAAAAATAGTATGAATAGTAAAAACAGATGAACAAGTAACAGATAAAGTAGAATCCTTAATTTAGGGATTAAATTGTAAAGTTAATTTTTAGGTGTCTATTGGTTATACTGATAACTCCAATGCTATGGAAAGATGTCTAGAGAGGATGGAAAAATTAAAAATTCAGACAACACAATGCTAGAGAAAAAAAAATAAATAAAACTTGTAAGGGTTCCAGGACCAGTGGACCACCTTGCCCCCAGTGGGCATTCTACCAAACATACAGCAAATGTGCTTACCTAATTCCTTGTTTTCATGCTTGTCCTAGAACATGGGTTGCCAACTATGGTCCTAGAGGACCACCGTGGCTGCAGGTTTTCATTCTAACACTTTTTTAATGAGTGCCCTGTTTGTGCTGCTAATTAACTTCTTTTGAATTCATTTTAATTAAACTGCTTCTTTAAGATTTGTTCCCCTGAATTTCTTCGCCATTCCTCTGAATTGCTTCATTTCTTTCTTTAAATGGCACCCAAACAGAAATGAAATGAGAAGTGAGGGAGCCAACAGAAGACTAGCTAAGTCAGGGCCTCAAACTCCAACCAATTTCACTCCAGCCAGTTGCTTAATTAGGCTCTGATTCTTGTCGTTAATTAAACATGTACATTAATTCTGTGGCTTGTTGCTGCTCTCATTGTGCCATAGCAGACATTTCTGAAATTGTTGATTTTCTCTTTTCTGAGAGCACTGTTAAAGTGTTTTGGGGACCTGAGCAGATCAGCATTCCTGAGACCTTCATCTTGCTTTATTTTAAGATATTGTACGATCAAAACAGTTTGCTGATCATGGTTCAGTTCATTTTATATTTCATTATTATTTGGCTGCTAATTATGGTACAAGAAACAATTGAAGGGTCTGAGTATTCTAGAGCAAGTCCAATAAAATGAATTCAAAAGCAGTTGATTAGTACCAAAAACAGGTCACTAAGTAAGAAAAGGGTCAGAATGAAAACTTGCAGCCATGGTGATCCTCCAGGACCGGAGTTGGTGACCCCTGTCCTAGAAGACTCAATGCAGTGGTTTTCTTCAACAGTTGGAGTATGGAATATCCACATTCTATCCCGCATTACAGGTGACTGCACAGTGTGCATGTTGATCAGATGGTGGAGGTGCAAAACACAATGTAGAAAACAGAAAATAGTAGAGGTTAAGAATGATGGCAGATCCAACAAATATATGATATTGCAAAACATTAAAAATCGATCAGAAGTGGTGCTAACAGCAGCTATGAAAAAGGAAAATTAAAAAGTGGGTTTTTTTAGCAGCTTTTTAAAATGTTCCATGGTATTAGCCTGGCATATCTCTACTGATAAGGCATTCTAGATTTTTGTTGCATAACAGGAAATGGTCGCCTTACCTCTTCTTTTATACTTAGCTCTAGGAATAATAAGTAGACAACATTTAGAAGTTCTAAGGTCACAATTGGGAATGTAAGAAGGAATAAGATCATTCATAGATTTATATACCATTAATAGTATTTTAAAATTGTTTCTAAAGGCCACAGTAAACTAATTCAATAATGCTGTCTGGTTAGAGGTGTTCAGATTTTTTATGGCTTAATATTCTTGCTATTGCATTTTGAAATTACTGCAGTTGATTTGCATCTTTCTTAGGTAGTCCTGTTAGGAGTGCTTTACAGTAATCTAGTTGGATAAAAGCAAAGGTGTGAATCCATTTTTCAGCGTTTGCAGTGTGATAAGATGTCTAACTTTTGCAATATTCCTTAGATAAAAAAAAAAACACAGTCCCAATAATATAGTTAATATGTGATTTGGTCTGGTTTAGGTCTGAGTCTACTATAACAACTAGATTTTTACTTACACTTTGACTTACAGTTCTAAGTGATTGCGTTTATTTCTTAGATGCTTAGTTTTATTATTTCTGAAAACAACTTAAGATTTCCTCTTTTTCCTTGTTTAGCATGAGGAAATCACTACTCGTCCATTCTTAAATGCATTGAAATGAAAGAACACAGAGCTTCATGATCATCTGTAGAACAGTAAAGCTGTATGTCATTGCATAGCTATTGTAGTTCACCTTGTGTTTCTGCATAAATGGTGCATGCAGACTAAAAATAACAGTGGGACCAAAATGGATGTTTATGGGGTCCCATATACAATATCACTAACTCCCAAACTACAATCACCAAAAAAAAACACCTGTTATATAAGATTGAAATTAGGTTAAGACAATACCAGGGAGACCCAGAGGTCTGTGGTATCAAATGCTGATCTTAAATTTAAGAAAACAAGAACAAATATGTTGCTTGTGTCAGCATTAACCTACAATTCATTTACTACTTTAACCAATGCAGTTTTTTTGTATTATGATTTGGTTTAAAACATAACTGAGCAATATCAAGAATAGAATTTATATGTCAGTAATCATTTATGTGCAGGTGTAAGTGCATCGAGACTGAATCACAAATGTGTAACAAGGGTTCCTAATTCAGTGCATGGAATCAGATAGATGATAAAAGAAGCTGTTGGAGACGCATTTGAATTTTGCAGACTAACAAATAGCGTGTACTTAATTTAACTAAGAGCCAAGTTCAACATTGGCACTAAATTAGGCAATTCATCATGTACTGCTTATCATACATTGTAATGGGTGAGGCATAGCAGTTTCACGACCCAAATGAGTTATACTCTAGTCAAGTGTTTCCCAAATTGTAGGTCACAACCCAGTTGTTCACATGCTTTTGGGGTGTTCCCCTAACATAACTTTATTGCACCCTACCTTATTCCCCCCCATGAATTTAATGCATCCGACCTTTCCCTCTCAGGGAATTGAGCATGATAGTCAAGGCGGGGTTGTTCCTGCATGATCACCAGAGAGTTAGACGAATTAAGTATGATCATCAAGGCATTTCCTCCTTCGTCAATTGAGCACAATAGTCAGAGCAAAGGTTGGTGAGGTTGTTCAGGACCTGTGAAGCTGCCACAGTGAATCAAGCATGATCATCACTGTGATGAGGGGTGTTTTTGCAGGGATTCATCTAAGGTTGGTTGTGGCCCACAGGTTGAAAAACACTGCTCTAGTCAGATAAATTAAGTTCCAGTTACTCTTCAACATTAGATATGCAAAACATGGTACAGTTGGAACCATGCCAATGTTAAATTCCCCAACACATTCAATTCTTATGCAGTCCTCTATGTAAAGAACTCTTTTCTGTATTCGTTAGAAATTCACCTTTGATTCAATTTTATCTAGGCATTTGTGTCCTTATTGAACAGTTTATTTTTAACTAATATCTGGCATCATGCTAACTTGCTCCTTTCATAATTTTAAATGCTTTATGTCTGTTTCCTTAGAATGAAGCAATTTAATACTTAGCCTGGCAACCCATAAAACAACTACATCATACAGACTAAGTGTCATTTTTTCTGATGTGTATTGCTCACAGTAAGTACAGTCAAATATCATATTAGCCTTTATTATTGTTTTTTTTTCCTTGCCTGTGTGAAAAATGACGAATCCACAAATATGGTATCCCTTTTAGGATATCAACTTATTTTGCAAACAAAATTCTATCCTACCTCCAACAATTCTTTATCATCATTGCTACCACGAAGGAAACTTGATCTGCCCTCCAACAAAACCTCTTCTCTACTGCTTCTAACTAAACTGCCTCCACTCTTCAACTAAACTCCATCCACCATTTGTTAAAACCCCTTCTTCTCTCTCCAACAACTAAGAAACACTCTATTCCCCCATTACAAGAAAACATGCAGGCTAGAAGACGGAATTGGATGGGAAGGGCGCGTACAACATCCACAGATATTTTTCTCAGTGTAGATAATGTCAGTGCAATTATCAGTTAAGCTTCACAACTAAAGAGCCACTTGCATCATTCATTTTCTACGAAAGTTGCTCATTGCCAATGTCAATTAATAAATTAATGAATAACAGTAATAATACATTTTATTAATATAGAGCCTTTCCCTTGCTTAAGAGTATAAAAAGAAAGCAGACAGAACACATGAGGGACATATTTGAGGATCCAAGCAGAATACCCCATTCCACTAGGTTTTATTTCAAAAAACTTTAGCAAGACTTCAGCACAGTGCTTAAGAGTAATCTTTTCAGACTGAGACCCCTTGTGGTTATTGTATGATTTCCTAAGTGACTGCTGTCTTTTGGTACTGGTGGCTTTTTAAGCTGGAGTAACTGGAAAAATCACAGACAGGGGTCCTATTCTAGAAGATGGCTCATGTCACTGATAGTGAAAAAGCAAAACATGTTAATGTCTGTGCAGCATTGAAATATTTCTCTGTTGTACCCATTAACCAACTCACCAGCAAATAGACACAAGACCTACATACAAGACAAGAATACATTTTAACCACCCTTCATTTGCTTTATACTGCATAATTAAAAGATCTGTACCCTAGAATCTTTACATAATAACCACATTGATCTGACTATATCCAGTGTCATTATAACTTCTGGCATGCCAGTAATTGTTAAGTAGTATATCATTCCATACCACTCTACATTGGCTAGAGAAATCATTAATTTCATTCAACTCTTTGCCTCCTAGTTAATTCTGTATGAGTACGATTTTCAAACCAGTGACCTGAAGGCAGATTTGAAATACAGAATTAGCAAAAACTGATATCAGGCTTACAGGTGTCTAGTGCTGTTTATGTTATAATGTCTGTTTAGGAAATGGATGACCAATTGACCTTGAAGCTACATTACACATTTCTCTGGGAATACTGGTGATTAAAACTCTTTCTGTCTCAATGAAATAGCAGTATGGTGGAAGAGAATAAAGAAAGCAGACTTCCAGGCAAGATAAGGGGAGCAAGTAAGGCACATAAGGGGAAGAGGTAGGGCGGTTGGGCTCTTGTGAGAGAGCAAAGGCAATGGCGCTCTGAGGGGTGTTCCTGCTGAGATTAAATAAAATTGGACACTTGGATTGACCCTCCTGAGATTCAGGTGACACAATGCAATGTATGGGATGATGAAGGGCCGTCTAGATTTGTCTTGGGGCAAATGAGGCAGGAGTCGGTTTATGGAGACTGTAGCTGTTGTTGACATTTCCAGCTGTGTGGACCCACGAAGGGATGGAGAGACAAAGAGACGTGTTCATCTTGCTGACGAGTCTTACCTGAAGTCTTAGGGATTTGAATGTATTCATTGTTCAATTTGTAATCTTCAAATACAATACAATTTATTTTTGTATTGCCCAAAATCAAACAAGAAGCACTGCAATGGACTTTAACAGGCCCTTTTTTTTGACAGCCCCTCAGCCTTGACTATCTAAGAAGACAAGAAAAAACTCCCCCAAAAAAAAACCTTGTAGGGAAAAATGGAAAAAATCTCAGGAGAGGCAATTCGAAGAGAGACCCCTTTCCAGGCAGGTTTGGCATGCAGTGGGTGTCAAAAAAGGGGTAAATACAATTCAATACACAGAACAGATCACAAGTAATATCTCAATACAAGATGATAGTACAATAGTAATATTACAAGTACAGAGCAGAATTCAAGAGTAGATGATATCACATAATATGATTCAGATTTGTTCAGAGTCCTGGAGACCTCGGCCATCAAGCTGCCTCTCCTCTACTGGCCATTCCACAGCTGAGTCAATGATGGGCCAGCCAATATGATGAAAGGACCCCTCTACCCGAAAATTCCAGTGCTCCTCTTTCAGAGATGACAAATGAGCTTTGAGTTTTAACTGAATTATTTAATGGTTAATTTATTACTTTCTGTAATGCACTTTATTATTCTGACTTTGTTTTAATAAACTTTCACTGTGCACTTTGGCTATTCAAAACTGATTGTTGTATCTCACTCGCAGTTTTGCCCATCTCAGTTATAAACTACAAGGGAATCATGTGGGCAGATTAATAATGGGTAGGCCACTCAGACAGTGATCCCTGACAATCTGATCAAATTAGCTTGATGGACTGAATGGTTTCCTCTTGTTGTCAAATTTATTGTTATTATGTTCTTATGTTCTACATTGGTCATTATTAATGTTATTATTAACTGGTCTAGTTTCAGTTTGGTTTGCAAAATAATACCCTAGTATGGTCTGCCATGTGTGTGGTTTTACCACAAGCTTTAAGTTCCTGATCACTCATGTTTAAACTGAATCCAAATTCAATTAGACATATGAACAATTGATGCTGCCAGCTGCCTTACCAGAATAAGAAAGCATCGTTGAAACATAATGGAGCTCCTGGAGGTCTTACAGGTAAAACAGAATACAGAATTCTTCCAGTTTCTCTCTCTTTCATTCAGAAGACAGAAATAACCTGCAGTGTTTTTCAAGTCAACTTAAAGCATTCTATAATATATATATATATATATAGTGGTGTATGGCCGGCCATTTATCCCGGCCAATACCCCAAGCCGCCAGGTGGAGACCTCCTTGCAGTATGGAGGTCCCCCGAAGACCAGCAGGGCATCATGGACATTGTAGTTTTTATACGCAGCCCTGCTGGATACCGTGGGGGCCACTTGGAGACCCTGCAGGGAGGAACAACGGATATTTTCCCTACGCCCCGGAAGCACACATGCTTCTGGGGTGAATAAAAGAACATTTTACCTGACCCGGAAGTGATACAGGTTCACATGGACTGGGGATTGGGAACACTTCCGGGTCAGGATATATAGAAGGACTGTGGGAGCTCCCAGACGGCAAGCTGAGCTGGGTGGAAGGGTGGCAACGCATCTGGGAGTGGAGGATTGTTTATTGTTATTGTATTTGGTTATTGTATGAGTATAGTGGAGGAGAGGGTGCTTTGTGCACTGTGGCAATTTAATAAAGTCAAATCTTGGACATTTACCTGGTGTCTGGAGTCGTGGACAGGGGTTCAAGGGAGCAATACCACCCCCTATCTGTCACAATATATATAAACATATATATATATATATATATATATATATATATCTATACTAATAAAAGGCAAAGCCCTCACTCACTCACTCACTCACTCATCACTAATTCTCCAACTTCCCGTGTAGGTAGAAGGCTGAAATTTGGCAGGCTTATTCCTTACAGCTTACTTACAAAAGTTAAGCAGGTTTCATTTAGAAATTCTACACATAACGGTCGATAACGGTTGACAACATCCGCCATGTTGAACTTTCTTATTTACGGCCCCATCTTCACGAAATTTGGTAGGCGGCTTCCTGCGCTAACCGAAACCGATGTACGTACTTATTTCGATGGTTTGACGCCAGTGTCGGCCGCCATATTGAACTTCCCAACGTCACTAATTCTCCAACTTCCCGTGTAGTTAGAAGGCTGAAATTTGGCATGCTCATTCCTTACAGCTTACTTACGAAAGTTAAGCAGATTTCATTTCAAAATTCTACGCGTAACGGTCATAACGGTTGACAACGTTCGCCATGTTGAACTTTCTTATTTATGGCCCCATCTTCACGAAAATTGGTAGTTGGCTTCCCTGTGCTAACCAAAACCGATGTACGTACTTATTTCAGTGGTATGATGCCACTGTCGGCTGTCATATTGAACTTTCCAATGTCACTAATTCTCCAACTTCCCGTGTAGGCAGAAGGCTGGCCCCATCTTCACGAAATTTGGTAGGCGGCTTCCCTGTGCTAACTGAAACCGATGTACATACTTATTTCGGTGGTATGATGCCACTGTTGGCCACGATATTGAACTTTTCAACGGTCTTTGTTAGTTATGGGCCCATCTTCAAGAAATTTGGTACGCGGGTTCCCAAAGCTAACTGAATCCTACTTACGTACATATACAGTATATGTCCATAGCCTGCAGCTCGGTCACCGTGTGGGGCAGCGTTGGGTCCCCCATCCCAACGCCTCCCACGTTGTTGGCTGCCTGCCTATATATGGCCGTCCATCGCTCCGGTCTCTACATTCCCTTCCTTGCTTCGCCATGGAATTCATGTCTCCCTGCTGATAACTACAACCTTTTTATTTAATCCACAGCTTCTCCACTGTTTTATTGTTCGTTTATTACGATTATAGTTATTGTTTAGGTATTTTAGACTTACTTTACATTGTTCAGGTACCCATTTCCTTTATCATTCCAACCGTACCCCCATTAACATGTCTATCGAGGTGATCACCATTGATCAAAGAACTGTCACTTACTGAGTGGTTTCCATGCCCGGAGATGGCACCTACCTTTTCCATTCTCTGTGTTACATATTGCATGGCCATATCCGGAGGAACATTGTGTCTTATGTATTGAATGACTGGGACAGGTTCAAGGTGTGGACTGATGACGGTACAGGAGATAATTATACTACACAGGAGCACTATAACAGTGAAATGCTTAAGCCCTTCACCTATGGTTCTGCATGTGAGTTGATAGCTGCCGCTGAATTGTTCGGTTGTCGCTTTCAAGTGTACCGAAATGGCCAAATATTTTACACCTTTCGACAACTGCCAGTGCCTCTTAAACATCTTAGACTCACAGGTGACAATTTCAGTTGTGGACACTTTGATGTTTATGAATGTTTAAACTCTCAAAAGCTGGATGTGAAGTTATCGATGAAACCGATTGTATGCTTACAACGCTTGACAGATGCCGAATGTCACTTCAACACAAGTCCTGCAAATACTGTCGTCATTGAAATAAACCATGAAACTCAAACCGATTATGACAGCAGCAATCCAAGCTGTGAGATTTGAAACAAGATTACTGTTCACATGGCCAACTGTACGTTGCATGCTCAAGAGTAAGCTCAGCGCACAGCTTGGTCATATTACAACCGGAAGGCTGAAATCAAAATGTGGTATACAAAGAGATCCCTAACAAATAATTATTGGTATATTTTCCCTCAGTTTAAAAAGGTTTAATTTTCTTCTTAATAAAAATTTTAAGTCAGTACTTTGCCGCTGCGAAGCGCGGGTATTTTGCTAGTATATATATATATATATATATCATGCTAGAAATGTTCATTTAACTTATTAACTTACTAGCTCATTAAAAAATGCATATACTTAATATGATGTCCTATTATGTAATCTACATTTTAGTCTAATGAAATACGTAGAGTGAGACCCATCCTTTGCTATTTGATGCCAGACAGGAATACACATAATGGAGAAGATGACAGAAATGCCAAAGTTTAGCAAAATTACTGTTAAATGTATTTTTCCATGCAATGTTATTTTCCGTTTTAGTGTTAAAAAAGCTGCGTACATTGGAAAAGCGCAAATAACTGAGACAATTTCATTGAGTATGTGATAAGAATTTAATGAATATTCACAGTCCCAGTCTCACCTCATTCACAATGATGTGCAGCATCAAGGCAATTGCAATGTAATTCATGAAAATGAGTCATTGCCTTTTTCTAATATGCGTAATCACAAAGCTAAATATGGCTCCTGCAGCTGTTGAGGTGTGCAGAGAGAGAGGAGGGGAACAGATGGGTACCAATAATTGTGGCAATAAACTGTTGTAAACAAAAATGCTGCAATGGCCCACTCTAGAAATGTGTAACTTATATGGAAAGGCTGTCGTCTTTGTTGGTCATCTGTAGTGCAATCTGGTTTTAATACCGACACATTTTCCCTCTTGCAACAATCTGACCTTTCAGCAGGAAGTTCACAAAAAAAACGCGACTTCAGCTTTCTATGAAAATGCACGTTCACAGTAGGCTTTATGTTTAGTTGTTATTATGGATCCAGAGCTGATACCTATTTTGTGTCTGATGTGCTTGATGAGGTTTGAAATTATGTCTTCCCTAGACTCAGAAATAGAAAAGCAGTCTCATAAAATGGATGAGTGGATGGAAAGAAGGGATATACAGTATATAAGGTTGAAAGAAAGACAGTGAAGTGAATGGATAAGATGTTTTCTTGCCAGAGGCAGTCATCTATTCAATATAAAAACAACATTTTGTGTCTTGTCTTTTACTATGCAAAAGCACTGAAAAAATAAAGACATTGGATTTAACCCTCTCTGTTATCATTGCTACCTCTAAGAAAAGTTGATCTGCCCTACAAAAATGTGATTTCTTTTCCCAAATGAAAAGTTACAGGTTAGTTAGACTTATTTAACATGCTAGTCTCATTTTTGGTCCTCCCAACTTACATGACAAATTAGACTCCCCTGTAAATGCTCATCAAATGCAACTTACATTTGGGTCCCCATCTTTGATTCTTTCTCTAACTCACTGCTAGAGGCATACATATTGAGTATATTCAGTTCATTTTAAAACAGCTTGTGTCAAGCGTACACATCGGAGGATCTCCTCATGGGCTCAACCCAGGTACAGTAGGTGCAACATATTGCCTAAAATTCTCTTCTCCTCCATTCTCTGCAGCACAGAGAAACTGCCCAGTGAGGCCATTTAGCCCCATTCCTTCCAGTTCATGTGATATAAGACGCCTGGCTGTACGGAAGGAGGCATCTTTTGCAAACAGAGTGATCTGACGGACGGAGCTCCAGTGCTTAACCTTTATTTCCACAGCAAAGACTCAAATATCTTTTGTTGATTATTTGCCACAGTGTTTGCTTTATAGATGCCAAGAGGCATATTTTTGTTGTGCTTCTATTAACTAAATGGGACGACCTGGTTGGTGTCCCAACTATTCATCCTTTCTATGACCAGTCATTCCTTCACCCGGCCACACTTGATGACTCTAGTTTCCAGAAAGTTCCTGAAATTTAGTGCTTCCTTCTAAATAATGTTCTTGATATGTTAGTCAATAAAACACTGCTGATCCTTGTGTAGAAACTTGGCTGAGGCTCATCTTATTCATTATAAATTTTTAACTAATAATTTTACATTTACTGTACTGCCTTGGAAAGACCTGTGAGCAAATACAATTCAGTGTGGAGGGGAAACAATTATGAGAATATAAAGAAAAAAAGCTCAAATAGACTGTTATAAATCATTTTTGTTTTAACATTTTCAATGACTTTGTTTGAGTTTTTAAATGTGCAACCGTAGGTTGTACAGATGCTAAATCCATTTCTGCTGTTTTTATTTTTATCTCGTTTTGCAATTGCTGTAAATATTTTGCATGTTTTCCAATGGCAGTTTGTTTTTTATTTGAGACACCATTTTGTAGGTTCTTTGTATACTGTTGCTTGGGTGGTTGCCACTATGAGCTGACGAGAGGTAATGACCTGTGATGTCATCAGGGTAACAGTATAAAGGTCAGCGCTATTGTTGATCAAGGTTTTTGGCCAATGTACAGGTTGATCGTCGAGTGCCACGTCAGTATAAGAGACGGAGGCGCATGACCTATGCATGCATAATAAATAGCCACGTGCAAATAAAAAACAACCTTTGAAGGAGCCTGACACCTCCCCAAACACAGGGAGCTCTATGAAATAATTATAATAATGAAAGCTTTACTACTTTATTAATTTTTAATTAAAGAAAAAGTGCGCAGCATCAACACAGTTTCCAGAGCACAACTTCAAAAAATAGAATGAGCCAGAGTGCGGCTTCAATCATGACAGGCCATTTTGAATTTTCCACGTTTAAAAAACCTACATATATTTTTCTGACTTTTTACAACGATTTCAGCATTTCCGCTTCGATTTGACAACATCTATTATGGCGCATCTCTGACTGTGTTCTTTCTTTGATATCAGGGAGGCACTGTGGTGCAGTGGTTGGCACTGCTGCCACAGAGCTCACATCACACCTTTTTGGCCACAATAATCGGTCCAGCATAGTTGGCAGATGTTTCCCTAGCTCTCAGGGACACTTTAAAGACAACTGTACTATTATAATCCAGTCAAATCTAATTCACGTAATTCCTTCTCCTTTGACTTTAATGTAGTTCACCAAGTTTGGCAGTCAGTCAGCACCATTCATTTCATGATTATCCGAGGTTTTGGACAAAAATGGAATTTGTTGGAAAGTGCTTTGTTTCATTTTTGGCCTTAAAAACAGACCTCTTGTTTTTCTGACTGTGATTTTTGTTTAACGATTGGCTGTTGTCAAAGGATGGTGCTGATCTTGGGTTTAGATTAGCTGGACATAATCACTTTGTCTTTTACAGGTCTCTTTAATAAAGATTCACTTGCCTTTCCTATCAGGAATAACAAGGAAAAGAGAAAGACAACAGCTTGTAGACAATTTTTAAAAAGGAGTGGAAGATAGGACAAGAAGCAAAGCACGAATAAACTGAAAGAGAGATGGCAAAAAAACTGAGTTTGGCTTACCTAAGCTAGCAGCCCTATGGATTTGGATATATTGGCAGAACAAGGGATTCAAGACTCACTTGGAAATTTTGTTGTGTCATAGATGAAGGCTTAATGGCAGTCAGTTGCAACTGAAGCAACGCTTATTGCACAAGAGTTTGTATCCTCACCCTGGAAGACACTGGAGTATCCTCAGGATATAAGAGGGAAAATGTCATAAAATGCTTATTTGATAACTAGCAAAATACCCGCGCTTCGCAGCGGTGAAGTACTGCTTTTAAATTTTTATTAAGAAG
Source organism: Polypterus senegalus (assembly GCF_016835505.1). Lineage (NCBI taxonomy): Eukaryota > Metazoa > Chordata > Cladistia > Polypteriformes > Polypteridae > Polypterus > Polypterus senegalus. The sequence goes on from NC_053154.1 coordinate 290,122,342, forward strand.
AAAAGTAAACCTTTTTAAACTGAGGGAAAATATACCAATAATAATTTGTTAAGGAGCTCTTTGTATACCACGTTGTCAGTTCAGCACTCCGGTTGTAAAATGACCAAGCTGTGCGAGCTTATGCTTGAGCATGCAACGAATAGTCGGCCATAAGAAAAGCAATCTTGCCTCAAATCAATGGCAACCTTTTGTAGGGTCCGTCCCTGAGACTTATTAATTGTCATCTCAAAGCAGAGCCTTACTGGAAATTGGAGGCATTTGAATTGAAATAGGAGATCAGAGGGTATAACGGGGATGCGAGGAATAAAAACTCTCTCCCCTGAGCAACTGCCAGTAAAAATAGTTGCCTTAATTAGGTTCTTTTGCAGACACATGACCTGAAGTCTTGTGCCGTTGCAAAGTTTTGGTGGATGTAAGTTTTTCAGTAACATTATTGGTGTCCTGAACCTAAAAATTAGATAATGCTCAGGAGTGCCTGAAGGATTCAGAGTGTGGAGAAACTCTAGCGACAGCGTGTCTATCAACGTGTGGATTTTTCTGTGAGTATTTGGCGGCAGCATCACAAAGTTGTTTCCACAAGACCGCGTTAGCTGCGGAGCTCAGCTTGGAGCGAAATGAAGTGAATGAAATGAGGTGAATGGGAGGGGAGATGACGTTACTCCCCAACTCGCCTTAACTGTCAATCCCCACACAAACACAGTCTCTCGGATCTCAACTCTCCATTATATAAATCAGTAAAGGAGAGAGGACTGAACACTAAGGAAAAAGAACAGCAAGACTGCGCCAGCTGCGGAGCTCAGCTCGGAGCGAAATGAAGTGAACGAAATGACATGAATGGGAGGGGAGATGATGACGTGACTCCCCCACCCGCCTTAACTCTCCATCCCTCCACAAACACAGTCTCTCGGCATGACAAATGCCAGTGGCAGCGTGTCTATGAACTTAATTTAAAGTTAAGCTTTACACCTTGCTTTCCTATTCGTTTGCATAAGCACAGTCCTTCACCAGCAATTTTAACTCAGTTACAAAGTAATCAAAAGTCTTGTTTATACCCTGCGTCTTCTCATTAAACTTGTATCTCGCGAATATCGTATTGGTCGTAGGCATGACAAACTAACTTGTGGATTTTTCTGTGAGTATTTGGTGGCAGCATCACAAAGTTGTTTCCGCAAGACTAAACACTAAGGAAAAAGAACGGCAAGACCACGTCAGCTGCGGAGCTCATCGGAGCGAAATTAAGTAAATCAAATGACGTGAATGGGAGGGGAGATGATGACGTGACTCCCCCACCCACCTTAACTGTCCATCTCTGCACAAACACAGTCTCTTGGCATGACAAACGCCAGCGGCAGCGTGTCTATGAATCTAATTTAAAGTTAAGCCTCACACCTTGCTTTCCTATTCGTTTGCATAAGCACAGTCCTTCACCAACAATTTTAACTCCATTACAGCACTTTTAACTCAGTTACAAAGTGATCAAAAATCTCATTTATACCCTGCGTCTTCTCATTAAACTTGTATCTCGCGAATATCGTATTCGTCGTAGGCATGACAAACGCCAGGGGCAGCGTCTTTGTTTGCATAAGCACAGTCCTTCACCCGTGAATATTTAGCGGCAGGATGTCTCCCTGACCATCTCATCTTCGTTTGCATAAGCACAGTCCTTCACCCGTGAATACTTACTTTATATGGGCAGGGACTCAATTACGTGGGAGGCGTGATGATGTGGGACGCAACTCCACCTCACACGGCGACCGAGCTGCAGGCTATGGCCTTATATATGGACGAAAGTAGGTTCCAGTTATGACTGTTATGCGTAGAATTTCAAAATGAAACCTGCTTAACTTTTGTAAGTAAGCTGTAAGGAATAAGCATGCCAAATTTCAGCCTTCCACCTACACGGGAAGTTGGAGAATTAGTGATGAGTCAGTGAGTGAATGAGTGAGTCAGTGAGGGCTTTGCCTTTTATTAGTATACGTAGATACAGGAGACATAAGGTCATTTACATTTACTGTAGGTATTTGCCATCGCACGGCCAAGTAAGATCTCAGGTCTGCAACACATATTATTAAGTAACTTAATCATTAAAAGCGTATAAAGAGCCATATATTATAGACTTAGGATTATTTCTGTGTATATCTTTGAAATTCAAAGTATACAACCTTTATGATGTGACAACGTGATGTGATGAATATGTAAAAACTTTATGTATGAGTGCATTGTTCTATAGAAATGCTGTTAGTGTTTTATGCTGACGTGCAAATTAGATGGCAGAGTAAAACACCATAATGAATCTAGGGTAATATTACTACAATTGCACAAGAAGAAAGTGTGATCTCTGGGAGTTGTATTCTTCTTCCTCTTCATCTATTCCCATGTTGATGTGCTTCATCAACCTTCTCCAAAGAGCAAAGTCCTGAACCTCCTCTTAAGTCAGACGCTTTTTTTTCAGATCTTCTTTGACTTTATCCATCCACCTCTGCTTTGGCATTACTTGCTTTCTCTTGCCCTGCACTTCCATTTACATCCCTCTTTTGTCCACATATTCATTTTCTCTCCTCATCACATTTCCATACCACTTCAACCTACTTTCCTGTACTTTCTTAGATATCTCTCCCACTTTTGTTGTACCTCTAATTGTCCCATTTATTATTCTGTCCTTTTTGTAACTCCACACATCCATCTTAACATTCTTATTTCTGCCACATCTAACTTCTTCTCTTCTGCTCCCTTTACTGTCCATGTCTCAGTGCCATATATCACTGCTGGTCTTACCACTGTCTTTAAAACCTTATCTTCAACCTTTGCCTTAATTCTTTAATCACACAATACTCCTGATACCTTCTTCCAATTGTTCAATCCACACTGTACTCTATGGGGTTTCTCTGCATCTAGTTTTCCATGTCAGGCTACCATGGATCCTAGATTATTAAATATATCCACTTTTTTCAACAGTTCTCCTTCCAGGCTAACTTCTGAATCCTAATCATCATTAAAATTAAAATGTTCTGTCTTCTTCCTATTTATCTTCAGTCCTCTATCTTCTAAAGCACTTTTCCATTCTTTCAGCTTTCCCTCCACTTCCTCTTTTCTGGTGCTATACAGCACGATGTGGTCAGCAAAAAGCATGGACCAGGAGGATTGGTCTTTTATCGCATGGCTCAATAAATCCATAACCAGATCAAAGAGGTAAGGACTCATAGAAGATCCCTGGTGCAGGCCTACTCTAACTGGGATCTTGTCTGTTACCCCAGCACTGCTGCCTTATAAATATCCTGGACAACCCTCACACACTTCTCTGGTACTCCTTTCTCTCTCTCATGCAGACCTTTTGATGTGGCACTCTATTATACACCTTCTCCAAATCAATGAACACCGTATGCAATCCTTTCTGTTTATCTCAATGCTTCTTTATCAGCTGTCTCAATGCAAAAACTGCATCATTTGTTGCTCTGCCTGACATAAAATCAAACTACTCCTCTCCTATGTTGGTCTGTTTCCTTAGCTATGACCTTTTCCCAGATTTTCATTGTTTGTGACATCAGTTTTAATGCTTTGTAGTTTCCACAATTCCTGAATTCGTCCTTCTCTTTATAGATGGGTACAATCACATTGTTCCTCCACTCCTCTTTTATTTTCTTCTGTTCATAGATCATCTGCATTAGATTCCACAACACATCTACACCCTATTTCCCAAAACATTTCTACACTTCTGCTGGTATTTCATTGTTGCCGTTCCATTTTTCATTCTTTTTAGTACCTCTTTTACCTCCTTACTCTTTATACTTGGTACTAGCACTTCATTTGGGACCCCATCCCCAAATATTACCCTTGGATTTTCTTCATTCGACAGCTTTTCAAAGTACCTCTTGTAGCAGCCCTTGGTTTTCAAAGAATCGACACACAGAGAGTCTCAGACTGGTGCGTTTATCTTTATTTATGTCTCAAACTGTGGCTCTTTATTGTAGTTGTTATATCGTCATGAGCACCGTGAAAACTATAAACAAATATAAACATACATTTTTTAACATTTTACAAAGTAACAGAACAAATGAAAGAACATACAATTAATTGCATACCTCGCTCCTCTTACCAAGGGATGCAACAAATCTTAAAGGTCACCGTTTCAGAGATAGCGTTAGTCCTCACTGTTTCTTCACACTTCCGGTATTTTACATTGTTACGTTCCCTACATGCGGAAATGATTTCGCAGTCTTTTACACCTCTTCCACCTGTTTTTCATCCTATCATGCTTACCTCTGGGAGTTGTATGGTTTTACTAATACTGTAAGTCCATGTGCAGAGCAAAAATTAAAGGGAGCCTCCAAAAGCACTGACTCAACCTTGTGACCTAATGGAAACATCACAGCAGGATGGTGATTCAATGGACACAGCAAGGACTAAATTCGGAATGGAGCTGTTCCTGAAGAGCTGCCCCGGTTTTAATTGACTGCAGTCCTCTTTATCCATGGAACTGAGTTCCCGTTTTAGTTGGGTGTCCTCACTTTTGTTTTTTAGAAGTTGTCAAACTAACCCTGCTCACAATTTTAATCTGTAGAGTTTTGGTTTAGTCTCTCAAGCATACAATGGATTCAGAATGTTATTTTATGTTAATTAACACATTGGATGTTATGTTTCATTTCTTTTTCTGATTGTGTATTTATTTTAGTGTGAATTTGTGCCTGGGTGGTTTTAGTATTTAACAGACAGCTATTGGAATGATATGTTACAAATAAAGCAACACTGGATTTACTGGATGGGTGTTTTTATTTTATTCAACTCTTATATTGTTTAAATAAAGCGAAAATTAGTTTACATATTTGATGTGTAACATTAACTGAATGCCAGGAACCTCCTATATTTAGTCTTTGTATAATGCAGGAGATGCTGCATTTTCGTAACACTTATCCTCTAATATGGAGATGGTTGCAGATTGAAAACTAGCTGTGCAGCATCTACTGCCCCACACCATTAAGCACAACAAGTGGCTTTTATGACTTCATCAATCATAGTCATTGCTAATGTGGGAGAAGAAGAATACAACACAATTAATAAAGAGAAGGAAATGTATCTATCCTTATAATGGGGTTCAGTTCACTTGCAGAATGAACTCTGAATCATACTTTCAAGACATTTTTACAAAAGAATAAGGTTACTTCATTAAGGCTATGTCAAATTATGCAACGTTTTTTAGAAATTTTTAGCTGTAGCCTTCATAAACATAATCATAGTGAGTCAGAGGCAGTTAGTGGTGCACTACTGTGATATATTGTACCCAGTGACTCACTCTGATAAAATCAGGAAGGTTTGATTCTGACTTCAGTCATAAGGACTAGCTCTGTGTGCGTGAGAGATGAAAACCAATAAATGCTCATCCAAAAATACATTGCATTTAATACAGCAACAAGGACTAAGGAACATGTGTGTTTTGGACCTCACAAACAGAAGAGAAGCTCATCTGTCTGATGTCTCATGTTTTACATACCATGACAAAATGAAAAAACAGTACCTGTTAACCCTTCATTCAACACAGGCTCAGTCAGGCAGCATGCTATTAGCTGTCTGCAAAAGAGACATGCATGACTATGCTGGAAGGTAGGCACTCAGTAGGGAAATGTGACTTGGGTGGGGGATTTTTAGTCATACAAGTTCATATGGTCCAGTGATGAGATTAGAAAATGTGATTTGCAAATCTGACATACCCCATTTCTACAAGTTGCGTAATGTGACCACGGCTTTATTTGACTAAATGAAAAAAGAGATAGTTAAAGCTACATCCACATATACTGTTTTCCAGTCCTTAAACAATGGGTATTGGTCTAAATTTCAAAACAAGTAAAAAATGAAATAATTTTGCCTGTTTTTGATAGTTCCAGCAGACTAATTTAACATATTGGAAGGCCTTCTAAGAGGACAGATTATTTCATATCTTTCCCACAGAAATAAATTAGAAACCAATAAGGTATCAGAGCTAACCAGTGAAATTACAAGAATAGACGAAGAGCATGCCAGGTGTCCAAGTGAGGCTCTTCAGAGGAAAAGGCAGTCTCTGCATTCAGAGCTCAACCTCTTAAAAATTAAAGAAACTGAACAACTCATTTTTAAATCAAGGCATCATTACTAAGAACATGAAGAGAAAGCTCATAAGCTCTTAGCTCAACAAATCCACAAGCAAGAAGTTCACAATGCAATCCCAGCAATCACCAACACGAACAGAGATAAAATCATTGACCATAAAAATATAATGCACACATCCAGAGACTACTATAAATCCTTATATTCTACTGAGTTTAAAGAAGACAACACACAATCTAATGTATTTCTAGATACATTACAGATACCACAAATAGATACTTTTAGTGCTGAGGAACTTGATAAAGCTTTGGCGCTGTCAGAAATACTAGATGCTATAAAGTTACTTCAAAGCGGGAAAGCAGCAGGCCCTGATGGCTAACCTGCCGATTTTTATAAGAAGCTCTCCACTCAGCTAGCTCCCCTCTTATTAGCAACATTTACAGAAGCTAGAGACATTCAAATTCTACCTCAAACTTTTTGCCAAGCATTAATCACCGTCTTTCCTAAACAAAATAAGGACTTCTTACAATGTTCAGCATACAGACCAATTTCACTTCTGAATAATAATAAGATACTCTCCAAAGTCTTAGCTAGAAGGATGGAGAAAGTGCTGCCTTCAGTAATATCATCACAAGATCAAACTGGATTTATTAAAGGCCGACACTTAGCTTCCAATCTTCAACGCCTGTTAAATGTAATATATTCACCAGCAAAGTCAAACACCCCAGACATATTATTGTCGTTGGATGCAGAAAAAGCATTCAACATGATTGAACGGAACTACCTTTTTACTACATTAGAGAAATTTGGGTTTGGCCTGAATATTTGTGCATGGATCAAACTACTGTATACCCATCCAGAAGCTTCAGTTTGTATTAACAATATTTGTTCAGACTACTTTAAACTAGAATGTGGTACCAGACAAGGATGCCCCTTCTCACCACTGCTATTTACAATCGGCATTGAACCACTGGCAGTTCACTGCTGAAATGCTTATCAGATAAAGGGGATTATCAGAGAAGAACTTGAGCAGAAAATTTCTCTATATGCAGATGATATGGTACTGTATATATCAGACCCACAAAATACCGTGCCTGCAGTCTTAACAGCACTTACAGAATTTCAAAAGATCTCTAGTCTCAGAATTAATTTGAATAAAAGTGTGCTCTTTCGAGTGAATTCTCAAGCATACAATATTAGATTAGACACCCTACCTTTTATCATTGCAGATCAGTTTAAATACCTAGGGGTAAATATCACAAGTAAATACAAAGCTCTTTATCAACAAAATTTTGCTGACTGTATGGAAAAAATTAAGCAAGACTTGCATAGATGGTCAACCCTTCATCTCACTCTAGCTGGAAGAATTAACGTTGTTAAGATGAATATCCTTCCTAAGTTTCTCTTTTTATTTCAAAACATTCCAATATACATCAATAAATCATTTTTAAGTAATTGGATTCAACCATAACCTCATTTATTTGGAACTCAAAACATCCACTTATCCAAAGAGCGACCCTAAAAAGACCTAAGGCAGAAGGTGGCATAGCTTTACCTAACTTTCAGTTTTATTATTGGGCAGCAAACATACAAGCTATGAAAACCTGGAAACAAATAGATGAACATACACAGGCTTGGTCAACAATAGAAATAAATTCCTACAGTACTTCTTTATATTCCCTGCTTTGTGTCCCAATAATTGCAAGTTATCACCAATATACTAATAACCCAATTGTGCTTCACTCACTCTGAATATGGAACCAATGTAGGAAGCATTTTAAGATAGAGAATCTTTTATTGGTGGCACCTGTGCATGAGAACCACCTTTTTCAACCCTCGCAAACATATGCAGTTTTTAATGTCTGGAAAACATTTGGGATTAAATCACTTCGAGATCTGTACATAGGCAACGTCTTTGCATCCTATGAACAATTATATTCTAAATTTAACTTTCCAGCAACACATTTCTTTCACTAGCTTCAAATTAGGAAATTTATTAAACAGATCATGCCCAATTTTCCTCACCTCCTACCTCCCTCTATGCTGGGAAAAATATTGATCAGTTTCAAGGACTTAGGCAAAATTTCTGCAATATATAAAACCATTTTACAGTCCCTTCCTTTCAAAGATCCAAGAGGACAGTGAGAAAAGGATCTCTCACTCAACATATCTGAAAAGGAGTGGAAGGTAGCAATGCAGAGAATTCACTTGAGCTCCATATGAGCAAAGCATACAATTATTCAACTCAAAATTATATATCGAGCACATTTGTCTTGCATAAAACTCTCAAAAATGTTTCCAGGGCAAGATCCAACCTGTGAACACTGCAATCAAGTCCCAGCCTCACTGGGTCACATGTTTTGGGCCTGCACCAAATGAACATCATTCTGGATAAAATTTTTTAAATGCCTTTCAGACAGCCTTGGTGTCACAATCCCTCCTAACCCATTAACAGCTGTGTTTGGTGAACTCTCAGATGGGCTTAAAGTGGAGAAGGACAAACAAACTGTGGTTGTCTTTACTGCACTATTGGCACGTAGACTTATTTTGCTAAACTGGAAGAATCCTAACTTTCCTCTTTTAAGTCAGTGGGTAACTGATGCTTTATAGATGTTTAATACAATTTTAATAAACTGGATAGCTTATTGAATAATTGAATCAATGATATAGCATGCAAGATGGTTAAAACTGCTGGTTGTTGTGTTGTTCCCTGTATTGCACCTTTCTTCATGATGAAAGTTAAAAAACTCTAAACAGTAATCCCTCGCTGTATCGCGCTTTGACTTTCGCGGTTTCGCTCTATCGCGGATTTTATATGTAAGCTATGTAAATGTATATCGCGGATTTTTTACTGCTTCGCGGATGTCTGCGGCCTTTTTATTTCTAGTACGTGTACTGTATATGCTTCCTCTGCTGGTTTGTCCATTTGAATACAAACAAGGGACACTATTGGCGGATGGCTGAGAAGCTACTCAGTCAGAGCACGCGGTTAACAAGCCCCTCCTGGGTGCTGATTGGCTCTGCGACGGGGAGCGCAGAATTCAATTTCGCTGAAAGCCGGCATCCCGTCTCGCTCATGCAGCTAATCAACGTGTGTCTTTGTGAAGTCGGCATCTCGTCTCGCTCATTCAGCATCAACATGTTTCTTTGTGCGTACTGTAGTCAAGCCCTTCGTTATGTCTACAAAACGATCTGCTGCTGCTGCTGCTACTGCTTCTGGGGCTGTGCCCAAGCGCCAAAGGAAGATGTTAACAATTGCTGAAAAGGTACAATTGTTGGACATGTTGAAGCAAGGGAAAAGCTATGCTGCTGTAGGACGCCACTACGGCATCAACGAGTCCACGGTTCGTTACATTAAGAAGGATGAAAACCAGCCTCTACAGCCGCAGTGTCCTTTAACCAGGGCGCGAAACGAATTGTAAGTGGACGTAATAAGGCGATTGTCCGTATGGAATCTGCTTTAGGGATTTGGATCGAAGACTGCCGGAAGAAAAACATCCCCGTGGACACCAATATCATCCGAGAAAAAGCCAAGCAGCTTTATGATAGGTTTGCGGATGCCGGAGATGCTCTAGAAGACGATCCTCAAACTGGAACTTCTGCTGAATCCCCCAGCGAGAGCTGTAAATTTACTGCCAGCAAGGGCTGCTTTGAAAATTTCAAAAAAAGGTTCAACTTAGCCAGTGTGACCCTGCAAGGAGAGGCTGCCTCCGCAGACAAAGCCGCAGCTGAGAAATATGTCGCGGACACGTTCAAGGCGATCATTGAGGAAGGCGGATATCAACCTGAAACCGTGTTTAATATGGATGAGACAGCCCTATTTTGGAAGCGGATGGCGTCTCGTACTTTTATAATGAAGGATGAGGCAAAAGCCCCGGGGTTTAAGGCTCACAAAGATCGCATCACACTGGTCATGTGCGCCAATGCTGCGGGGTTTATGATAAAGCCTGGGTTTGTTTATAATTCGAAAAACCCCCGGGCCCTGAAAAATAAGAATAAAAACCTGCTGCCTGTGTACTGGATGCACAACCCGAAGGCCTGGATTACGAAACGCCTAACGTCGGATTGGTTTCACCAATGTTTCATCCCAGAGGTAAAGATCTACCTGGCAGAGAAAGGGCTGGAGTTCAAAGTCCTTTTACTTCTGGACAATGCTGGAGGTCATCCCTTGGATCTATCCTACCAAGGTGTAAAAATAGAGTTCTTGCCGCCGAATACGACGTCACTGATTCAGCCAATGGATCAGGGAGTTATCCGGGCTTTCAAAGCATTGTACACCAAGAACAGCCTGCAACACATGGTCGAGGCAATGGACACGGATGATGACTTTTCCCTGAAGGAGTACTGGCGTAAGTACGTGATCACCTCGTGTATGGTGAACGTGCAAAAGGCACTTAACGATATGAAGAAAGGGACGGTTAATGCCTGTTGGAAGAAATTGTGGCCAGATGTTGTGCACGACAAGAAGGGCTCTTCTGCAGAAGAAATTCTACACTCGGCAGTTGACAAGACAGTCAGGCTGGCAAAACTGCTAGGAGGAGAAGGTTTCAACTACATGACCTGTGATGACGTCAACGAGCTGCTCGATGCCCACTCCGAGCCACTGAGCGAATTAGATTTGGCCGAGATGACCAAGTCAGCGAGCGAGGAAGAAGACGACCCAGCACAGGAAGAAGACGACCCCGGACTCGCGACCATTCTACGAATGGCAAAAGATCTACAGACATCAGTCGAAGAATGGGACCCGCAAATGATTCGCTCTTTGCAATTTAAAAATGCTATTGACTGCGCCACGGAAGTGTACAGGAACCTCTTTACACAAATGAAAAAGCAGCGTCAGCAACTGCCCATCACGATGTTCCTCACCCGCAAAACACTGCCTAGTACGCCTTCAGTTGAAGAAGAAAGTCCAGATGACGGCGGCGGTGCTGCACAGTCGCCTGAAGAGGCTCCTTTAGAACAGCTGTGACAGTGCAGTAAATGTCATCGTTATCGGAAAAGTCGTCGTGTCATTGTTGGTGAGTACCCATAACTAATTTTCTACGTACTTAGCACATGTATGTATGTTTATTGTAACTGTACACACTTTTATACAATTTTTCTTGCATTGTAGGTATTTTTTGCTGGTGGCCTGTCTATCGTAATGGTTGTAAAATCTGTGATATTGGAGACGCTCCACAGTATCTTTAAAATAACATTTTGGTTTTATGTACAGCATTTACATGTTATAGATTTTTCACTTTGTATTTTTATATTACTTAATCAATTACAATATGTTTAAAACTATTACATATTAAACTCCTCAGTGATATATGACACGTATGTTTGTGAGTAGTATACTGTATAAAAAGTGTGTTTACATACATAATTTCAATGAATCTTACCTAATAACTAAGAGAATATAAAAGGTTTATGCTGTATAACTGTGCGGGGAATATTTATAAACCATGTGGGAGAGTTTAGAAGGGCTTAAAATATATATAAATAACCATACAAACATATGGTTTCTACTTTGCGGATTTTCGCCTATCGCGGGTGGTTCTGGAACGCAACCCCCGCGATCGAGGAGGGATTACTGTAAACCCTATAAGTTAAGTTGGGTTAACAGTAATATACATCTATTCAACTGATCTGGAGTAATGCATGGGTTTTGTTAGAACTCTCTAATGAGATTCTTAAAACACCATGAAGCCCATATTTTAAATTACATAAACAATACTGCAAATATAAACTTTCACAATAGTAGACATAGCCGTTTCTAAGTGTTGCACAATTTTCATGTTGGTCCCCATCTCACCACACTCATTGTTACTGTTGTCATTTCCACAGAATCATAGATATGGAATTCAGCCTTCACTGTAGGTAGATCCAGATCTAAACAATTTCGCACCGCCAGCTGAACTGTTTGGAGTGACAGTGCAGTTTCAGTATTGTAACCCCCCCATTGGCCTCATTGTACCCTCCCCATTACACCCCTTTTTCTCAATTAAACTTTTAAAACACCTTCAAGTCCAGATTTTAAGTTGTATACACAGTAATTACATGAAATACACAAAATTTAATGAACTGAGACTTATTTTTAAGTGACTCATCCTCAATCCCCACATTATATCCGCCATGCCCAATGAAGTTTTTGAAACACCACAAAACCGGGATTTTAACCTTTATTGTTGCAGTAAAATTTCTTCAGGATTGGATTAGCTGTTTTGAAATTATGTTGGGGTACTCGCTTTCATTCAGAAATTACAGTTGGCTATATAGGACTTTGATCAGGTGGTGGTGGTGTAGAAAGCCAGCCTGGAAGAGTCAACAAAGACAACATTTAATAAAAGTATCTCTTAGTAATGAGTGAAAGAGCAGTTTCGTTTCGCCTGAAATGTATTTGACAGGTAATTTCACAATTACAAAACTGACAAAAATTAGGATTAGGGTTTTTTTTTTTTATGTTTTTGTTTTGTTTTTGCAGTGAAGATCAAAATCTTCTCTCTTCCTCCTTGGTCACCCTCCAACGCTGGCTTAATCTTCCATTGCTCCTTCCATATTGCTCCATTTGTCTTGTGCTCTGCCTGCCTGCACATTCAAGCTGCCGGTTCCACCTGACACTGTTATGCTCAGCAGAGGCAATGCAAAAAGAAGTCTTATGAAAAACAGAAAAAAAGTACCAAAATATGAGATCAGAAACATGTGATCAAAATCCAAGCGTACCAAATTAAACTGTGAACCAAAACCAGAAAGCTAAAAAACATCCACGTTGAAAAGACTCAACCTAGAGGCTTATACTAAAACAACTAAAAAACACTCAATGCATTTATAGTATATTCAAGAGGTTTCTCAAATTGAAGTACTGGTGCTTTGCATAGCATCTCAGGAATGGTGTCACTCTGAGCTTCCTCTGAAGGTACTTCCATAACCATCAAGGCCTTGTGCAGAATGGTGAAAAGTCTTTACTGACATGCATGGAGTCATGCAGTACAAAGAAGGCAATGACTGACTTACTAAAGTCAATTGCACTTCTTCAATACAGAGTTAATTGTAGACATACGTAATTAGTCATCATGTCCATGTAGGTTACTGATAAACCAGAAAGGGGGAAACAGGAGGCAAGATGCTTTCTCTTCTCTGCTTTGCCTTGCTGTCAAAGCAAGTTTTTATCAGTTTTAAATTTTTACATACCAGCACAGCTGAGAGCTGGGAATGACTATGTCACAGATTGAAAGGCTAGCTAATGATAAAATTATAATTGACGTAACCCACAGTCACAACATGGCAATTGTCTCCCAAAAGGGCAACACAAACAATAAAACAAAATATCTTTGCAGAAACTTTTCAAATGAGATATTACTAAAAACAACTTTCTCAAAAACAAAACTATAACTAACCAGTGTCACACAGGTGTGCATGGGAGGCTAGAAGGACCAAATGAAGGTAATTCCACTACTGGTTCCGGCACTGAGAACGTCACATCTGGGTTCCTCTTCCAAGAATGTCACGTCCGGTTCTGGTGACCTGCCTTAAAAGCAAGACAGCCTCTACTTTGTATTCATTTGTGTTTTGGACTCAACTCTGTACACATCTGTGCAACCTATTTTCCTTTTGCAGTCATGATTCAAGTATACGGGTGGCTGCCCCAAACCTTTTTTCATGTGTCAAGGCTATTTATTTTCACACTAGACAATAACACTCATTAATGACTCAAACATAGAATAAACCTTAACAAATTGGACGTGAAGTAAGAGTTTAGTTGCATCTCATTGAACCTGTCAAAACATGACATACAAGAGAAGCCGTATCTCAGTATTCAAACTTTATAGACACAGCCAGCTTGCTGGCAAGCTTCGCTGAAATGTGTGAGGTATATATTATAGTGCTGCCATCATGTGGATAGCCATAGAATTTTATGTACTTTTTTTTTTGGTGGCAGAAGCCTTTGTAAAAAATAGTTTTAAACAATTTAATGATGTGGATCCTGTAGGATCTTGTACTGATACGGATAACTAACCTGAAGTCATTTCTTCATTATAAGTTGTCCAACTTATCACGACTGTCTGGACAGCAGTACATGGACATTCTGCTGCCAAATGAATGCAAAAAATCACCAACTACCAAATGTATTGTGTGCAACAAATGTGGACAACACAAAGAAACATATTATATTTGCAGAACATGCAAATACTCTGTGTGATGCCATGCTTCAAGGACACTCACTCAAATGCAAACTTTTAGTCATGTTACTGGTGAAAATAAAGTAACTAACAATTTTTTATATTTAGACTTACAGTTGATAACAAAACCATTGCTTTCTGATACATTTCTTTACTTTATTTATGATAGGGTTCATTATTTATCATAATTGCATAGTTTATACCACAGTATCCAGTTAATAATTGGTACAGCGGTCAATGTGTTAAACAGAGTGGTGAAAAAATGTATTGAAGAAGAAAAATATTTTTTAATGAACCCTAACAATTACAGACACCACCTGTTTTTATTGAGTGGCAACACTGACTGTGCTCACTTTCCCCAACTCTATAAGCTGATCCAAGCCAGGATCCTTCTGGAGACCATATATCCAGGCCAATGGAATTAGAAGCCAAGATTTCTCTTGAACTCCACGCAGGTACGGTATGTATATAGTTTCTATACACACCCTCTTTTTAATGCCCTGCATCAGAATACATTTAGCCATGCTTTTGCTAATCGACAAAATGGTTGCAGAGATGAAAAATGTGTGCTAATGGAGAAAATGTCACTTGAGGCAAAACAACATTTGTTGCTATATATGTTTTTTATTTTTTTTTTTTTGCAAAGCCACACTCAAAGTTTCACAGCCAATTTTAATTTGTTGGAATCATTTGCTCATCACTAACTTCCATGTATCAGTTGGCTAGATCAAGGCGAAAGACATACTTGAACACAGATATTTGTTTTTATCACAATAATGCACCCTGACCAGGTTTGGTTTCTGCCTTGCTCCCTGTGCTAGCTACCATAGGCTCCAGCACCCATCGTGATCCCGTTCAGGACTAAGAGGGTTAGAAAATGTCTGACTGACAATAACGTTACAATGCTTTAAACATTGAAATGCTTCCCAATCTAAAATATTAATAAAATTATACATTGGACTACATTTTTATTTTTGATTGCTTTTGTAAACTTGTTCTAACTTGCTACTAATCACATGCTGCTTTCCTGATCACGTCTATATCTCCACCCTAACCTGTGCTGATGCTCTTTGGTTTTAGCCATGTGCCTCATTTACCTTTTTCTGGAGTTACCTGATAACCTGGACCATGAAGCAGTTACATAATTCAAGTTTTCAGGTTTCCCTCTCAGGTTTGTGTCTTGCCTTATACTGTTATGTTTTTTGAATAAACTTATGCTCTCTGTATGTCTCTGTAATTAAAAATCAGGTTGTAAAAATGGGTGGTTGGATGGATGTCTACCATAATGTAAATGGTGTCAAATATATCACTGTTACAATACTGAAACATTTTATTCCCAACATCCATTTGTAATGCCTGCCTTACCTGCTAACTTAATTTCATCAGTACGTGAAGAATTTTAACAGAGCCTCATTTGAAACAGTCTGTACAGCGGGTTACAGTCACACGCCTATAAGCCTTTATTATCTGAAGAAGACAAAAATCTCAATTTTGTGTAAGTTATATAAAAAATAACCCATAACAATTCGCACAACAAAAGCAATAAGTCTGCTGCTTATTAAAACAAGGTCTCCAAAAGCACTGAGGACATGTGGCAAGAACATTTACTATGAATTTCAAATCTACGCCTATGCCAATGTCACAGTTAAAACAGAAAAGAATAGAAAGCCTGCTAGGATTACTCTATCAAAAGTAATCTTTACCACCCTAGAATAGAAATATGCAAAGCATTAAATCAAAGTTTACCTTGAGTGCATATGAATGGCATATTGTCAGCACCTTAGTTATTCATAAAAGCTAGAATAAATCTTTCCATATGAAGTAACACAAAGAAATTGTGTACCTACCACTTAAAGTTGCCTGCTCTATTATTTATGTCCCTCACTTATCTTGTATTCTCATGTTGGCAGGTTGAGAGGCATGCATTGTATTTTAATGGTGATAAATAAATAAGAATTCCAATTTCTTTATGAAGTATTTTGCAGCCATAACGCAAGTAATGGGAAAACATTTGGTGTTTAGAAAATTTCTCCTTTTGTATAATAGCTGCCCTGGAATTTTTAAACCACATACTGGTCTTAAAAATAATATATGATTACAAAGAAATTAAACAGCTTTCAATGATATTTTTATGGGCTGTTTTTATGGTCTTTAAGAGTAAAATGCTCCTGCCTCACCGTGGAAGATATGCTCAATAAGGTAAAAATGAATGTGAATTACTGAATTTACTTTTAGTATTGTGTTAAACTTGTTTTCTGCATATTTCATTCTAAAATCATAGCATCCTTTTGATGCATTTAGTTACCATGGATTAAGCAGCTTGTATGCTTTTTCCTATGTAATGTGGCATAAAGGCTGCACCGGACATGTAGTATTTATAGGGAATTATAATTCAGCCTTAGAATAAATATATTCCGTAACTGTTAGTAGGTAATGGCATGGATGATATACTGGGTTTAGGAAACTGCAAGTCCGGCAGTAGAATGTGTAGAATGCAGTCTGTTGGGTAACTGCTAGCAAACAGTAGACCAGCAGCACAGTAATAATAATCAAAGAAAACAGTAAAAATGAAATAGTATTAGTCCAGATCGGTCTGGTTTCTAAGTCGGCTTTTTTCATTACAAGGTGTGCTATCAAGGAAGTCCTCTGTTTGTTATTTTGATTCACATATATCTATTCAGTTTTATTTCAGTTGATTTTTAACTAGGACTCTTCAGTGAGTGCAGGGGCAGAGAGCAGTGACAAGTTCATTCGTCCTAGTGAATAACAGGCCTGAAAAGACAGAATTTTTTTGGATGCCAAACCTGCTGTCCCCTTTCACTTCAAAACAAAACAAATGTACATTGACATAAAAAGGAAACAAAACAATTGAAAACAACAACGTGGCAGTAGTTAATTAGGCTGTCTGATGTGCCTTGGGATATTATTGGAGCTCATAAGATCTGGTTGTTTTGGGTAAAAGTGATGTTTTCTTCAAGGCGGTCGCATTTTTATAGCCTGGGGACCAGAAGGGATGGAGTCAGTTGCTGTCACTGGGCAATTTCTCGGAATTGTAGAGGAAGAAAAAAATATGACAGTTAGCAGCAGCAAAGCTCTGCCTTGTGCTTGTTGGCCCACTGGCTTTCGTAAGACGCTGCAGGCAATACCATATCTTAGCCATATAGCTGACATATGAGTCCTATTAATCTTTATCTCGAGAAAATACCTCGTGAAAACTTTAAGCTTTGTCCTATAATGCTGAGGTGTTTCACTTAAACGTTGAAGAACTGTGGCGATTGATTTGTTTCGATGCTGTGTCTCTTCATCTGACTCATTAACATAATGTCTTTGTTTGCAGTGGTGTTTGCTGCACAAAGGTTTTTCATAGTAATTGCTGAAAAAATTTAAAAGTGCATGCATGCGCCATCTAGTGGTTGTGGTTGAGTGTGAGCAAAGCGGACTGCTCCATACACACACACACACCCACGCACACATAGGTCTTTCATTTATATCTGTCTAATGAGTACATATAAAGACAGATTTGTTTAAGCAGACAGGATAACAAAGTGATAAAAAATTTAATAACGTAAATGGAAACCAGCAATGTACTGTGTGCCAATTGATTGACTGTTGAAGTATGGTGTGTGTATGAATACTACATGTATGAACTTTATAGGACCCCATGTGTGCAGCATGTAGACAGCTGCCTAAAAGGAATATTCCATCCAAATATAACATTTTTTATATGTTACTCACGCCATGCAGTTTGTAGTAAAGGCCAAGAAAAAGTTTGGATCTCATGCCTTCATGTGGAATAAGAGAAAACATCAATGGAAAAAAAATATCTCACCTTGTGTTCAAAATGGGTGAAACGCAAGCTTTATTGCTAATACATCCGGAATTATCAGCAATATCATAAACAGAAAACATAATTCTTCATAGAAATGACTTTTTGAATTAAAGACTCACTTCTGCCCTCATTCATTGATCAAGAGTCCTGTCTTATAGGCTAATGAGATTACAACAAGTACAAGCACATTGTTAGAAAGAAATACACACATAGCAGATGTAAGAAACCTTGAAAGTGTACCTAACCTATGTGCTAAGATAAGATATACAAATCCATGACAATTATAGTGCAAACGTACAGAGCTGGGTGTACAAGGCAGTGTGGCATAGTGGTTTAAGCTTTGGACTTCAAACCCAGAAATTGTGGGTTCAAATCGCACCACTGACAGACACTGTGTGACTATGAGAAAGTCACTTGACCTGCCTGTGATCCCACTGGAGAAGCAAAAGAAATACAACCAGCTGTATTCCAAATGTTGTAAGTCGCCTTGTATAAAGGCATCATCTCAATTTAATAAATTTCTAACAATAATATTTGTAGCGCAGATGCAGAGAATGAAAGGAAGTAGGATTGGGAACACAATGACAGAGTCGTAACCAGGAGATCAATCAGAGAGAAGTGTCTAAGCCCACTACACAAACTGAAAGACAAAGTCAAAGAACACATAAAAATGAAAATAGGGGACACTTATAAAGATAGAGTTGCAATTTGTTGTTCTTTTTTTAAAGTCGGACTATTGCTCCACCTGAATAGGGGGTTTAAATACCTTCACGAATGACAATGTCATGATGGTACAACCTCCAGTGTGAGCAACCCATATTTGCATCCTACTGAACTAATCACAACATTATGGCAGCCATCAGAAAACAAAATTGCATCACAGAAAAATAACAACATCTGTGGTGGGTTGGCATCCTGTCCGGGATTGGTTACTGCCTTGTGCCCTGTGTTGGCTGGGATTGGCTCCAGCAGACCCCCGTGACCCTGTGTTTAGATTCAGCGGGTTGGAAAATGGATGGATGTAAACATAACATAAAAATAAATTCATCTATTAAAATATATCCACAAAATTAAGGTAAAATAACGTACAAGTAGAATGGTAGATTCAGGGAAAAACAACTAAGCCATGGCAAATATTCTTAAAACTGAGAAATAAATGAATAAAAAGTATGTTCACTCTTGACAAACATTCTCAGACCTGATTAACCTAAGTCACGGTTGTGGGAGCCCATGGCCTGTCCCTGCAACACAGAATCCAAGCCTGGATGTGGTGCCAGTCCACCTCAATGGCCCCCTCAAACACACACCAACATGGGGTCAGTTTAGAAATACCAATTGACATACCATGAATATCTCTGGAAATGTGGGAAGAAGGTAAGAATAGCCAGACTAGGATCTGCAAACTTAAAAAACAGCACCTGGGCATGACATTCAAATGCTATACAACAATAAGGTATGAAATAAAGAAAAGTGTGGTTCAAATTGAGTTCTCTTTTTATTTAACTTCCTGATTCCTTAAAGTCTCTTTTATCATGTTGTTTTTGCTTTCACTTCTCAAACAGTTAACACATTATTGTCATCATACTCCCTAAAATCTCCAGAAAAAAATAATAAATACGAGAAAATCAAGAGAAAGAATCTAGATAGACCCTGCCATGTGCACCAATCAATTCACCGTGACAAGACTGTAAATTATAACATTTGGATATCATCAGATTGTACCAATCAGCATAGAGATAAATGGTATAATCTTAGCACACCTTTATATTTTGTATATCTAAAGATAATGACTAAAGTCTTTGGTAAATACCTGATCAGTAAATAGAACTTCTGATATATATATATACATAGACAGATAAAGGTTTGGGGCAGCCACCCGTGTAATATGGTATCCTGGCTGCAAAAGTCGTTTTTCTCAAAATAACCAGCACTGAAGTGCATACAACGGAGTCCAAAACAAGACTGAGGAAAAAGGGAAAAGGGGCAGGTTTTTAAAGGGGAAGACAGGAAGTGAGGTCATAAGGATCAAGCACGTGGTGTTCAGCTATTGGATCACAGCCGGACGTGACATCAGTGGGGCTGGAGCTGGTGTGGTCGACTTCCATTGGCTCGGTCCCGGAAGTGTCTACAGGCAAGGGAGAAAAAGAGTCAGTGTACTCTGCCACATCCTGGCATACCTCTGAACTGCCTTCCCTCAAGCCCTTTAGCTGCACCCCATGCGCAAGTGTGTAATAAGGCCCCCCCCTTAGCCCAGACCCATCGGGTTGGGCGACCCTAACCGAGAGGTCGTGAACCCGAGAAAGAGCATCAGCGTTGGCATGGAGAGTGCCCCGACGATGAACGAGCGAAAACTTGTATGGCTATAGGTCAAGAATCCACAGGGTGACCCGCGGATTCGACTCCTTGTGCAGGGCCATCCACTGTACAGGTGCATGGTCCGTGACAAGGGTGAATTCCCGGCCCAACAGGTAGTACCTAAGCTGAGTAATCGCCCATTTAATCGCCAAAGCCTCCCTTTCCACCGCTGCATACCTGGTCTCCCGGTTCAACAGTTTCCGGCTCAGGAACATGATGGGGTGTTCCACACCATCAACACTTTGGCTCAGCATTGCGCCCAGGCCTGTGTCCGAAGTGTCCGTCTGGAGGATGAAAGGCAAAGAAAAGTCAGGTGCCATCAAAATAGGTGCAGACATAAGGGCCTGTTTTAAGTCACCAAATGCAGCGCCTGTCTTCTCAGTCCATACCACAATGTTCGGGGCCCTCTTCTTTGTTAAATTAGTCAAGGGCGCCACTCTCTCTGAGAACCAGGGTACAAACCGGCTGTAGTACCCGGCTAATCCGAGAAAGGCTTGGACCTGCCGCTTGGTTCGCGGACGGGGCCATTTCAAAATGGCATCAACTTTGGAACACTGTGGCCTTACGGTACCCCGACCCACCAGGTAGCCTAAATATTTGGCCTCGCTTTATCCAAAGAAGCATTTCTTGGGATTAATCCGGAGCCCGGCCTCACCAAGTGTCCGTAATACCACTCGGACATGCTGTAGGTGTTCCCTCCATGTGCTGGAATAGATGACAACGTCATCCAGGTAGGCAGCACTGTATGAGTTATGAGGCCGGAGCACTTTATCCACCAGACGCTGGAAGGTTGCTGGAGCCCCGTGTAACCCAAATGGAAGGACACGATACTGCCAGTGTCTGCTAGGGGTACTAAACGCGTTTTTCCTTCGCGGAGTCCGTTAAAGGAACCTGCCAGTACCCTTTTGTCATGTCAAGTGTGGTCAGATATCGAGCCTGTCCAAGCCTCTCAAGGAGGTCGTCCATGCGTGGCGTTGGATAGGCATCAAATTGGGAGACTTGATTAAGCCGACGGAAGTCATTGCAGAACCTCCAACTCCCGTCAGGCTTACCGACGAGCACAATGGGGCTGGACCAGGGACTATAACTTTCCTCAATCACACCTAGTTCCAGCATGCGCTTGATCTCAAGTTCCACTTCAGCCTTTTTTGCCTCGGGAAGACGATACGGGCGTTCTCGGACAATAACCCCGGCCTCTGTCACAATGTTGTGCTCAACCAGAGAGGTCCTTCTGGGTTTTTCACTGACTACCTCCCGAATGACCCGGATAACTGCTTCCAGCTCCTGCCGTTGTCTAGGACTTAAGTCCGTACCGAAGTTAAGGTTGTGTGTGTGAGCGAAGAGTGGCGGGGCTGGCCGGAGGAGGGATCGGGGTCCCTGTCCTTCCACGGTTTCAGCAGGTTCACATGATAAACCCGCTGCTTCGGCCGATGATTGGGTTGACTGACCAAATAGTCGACCAGTCCCTTCCTCTCCTTAACTTCGTAGGGGCCTTGCCAATGGGCAAGCAACTTAGAATGGGAAGTAGGCACTAGGACCATGACCCGATCTCCCGGGTGGAACTCCCGAAGAGACGTGCCGCGGTTGTAATAACGGGCCTGTGCTGCTTGAGCCTCTTCCATGTGACTTTTAAGGAGAGGCCGAATCTTTCCAAATCTATCACGTAACTGCGCGATGTACTCTAATATGTTTGTTGAGGGAAAAGCCTCTTCTTCCCATCCTTCTTTCAAAATATCTAATATGCCCCAAGGTTGTCGCCCATACAGTAATTCAAAAGGGGAGAACCCCGAGGACGCTTGTGGGACTTCCCGATAGGCAAAAAGGACGAGGGGGAGGAGCTGATCCCAGTTCCTTCCATCCTCGCTGACCACCTTACGTAGCATTTGTTTGAGAGTTTGATTAAACCTCTCTACTAATCCGTCGGTTTGAGGATGATACACCGAGGTCTTTAAATGCTTTATTTTCAGTAACTTGGCAGTCTCCTTGAACGTCTCCGAGGTGAAATTGGTCCCCTGGTCCGTTAAGACTTCCTTGGGGATCCCCACACACGCAAATACCCCTAGTAATTCCCGTGCGATGGCTTTAGAGGTAGCGGAGAGCAACGGAACAGCTTCGGGGTATTTTGTAGCATAATCTACAAGGACTAAAATGTACTTGTATCCTCGGGCTGAGGGCTCTAGGGGTCCAACCAAATCAACCCCGATTCTGTGGTAGGGAACATCAATCAGGGGAATAGGAACGAGAGGAGCACGGTCCCTCCTAAGAATTTGTCGCAGTTGACACTCCGGGCAGGAAGCGCAAAAGCGACGAACCTCCTCATTGATTCCCGGCCATTAGAAACGGAGCTTGATCCGCTCCAGAGTTTTCTCGGTGCCCAAGTGGCCACCTAGGAGGTAGGCGTGTGCTCGCTCGCAGAGCTGCCGCCGGAAGGTACGCGGAATGAGCAGCAGCTTTCTCTCCAGCGTGCCATGCATTGCTACACGGTAAAGAAGGTCGTTGTCTAATACAAAGTGAGGGCCCTGTGGCATCGACTGATCAGTGCGCTGGCCATTGACAAGGACCACTGCATTTTTTGCAAACTTCAGGGATTCATCATTCAATTGCTCCCTTCTAAAAGAAGCCGGCATCTCTTTAAATTGGAAGCGCAACAAGGAGAGAGGGTCTGGGAGTTGCCAATTCACCTAGGACGGCCGCTTCATCTCTCTCTGCCGGCTGATTACACGGCGTGGAGGCAGCTTGAGACGGTTCATCTCCATCCATAACGAGGCCCAAATTAATTCCGGGAGTGGTATGTGTCTCACCGCTTTTAATTTTAGACCAGTCCCACCCTAGTATCACCGGGTGTGGAGGATCAGGAAGGACCGCAACGGTGAGTTTGTGAACTGATCCTCCGTAACTGATGACACAAGCGGCGGACCTGTACCAGCGGATTTCTCCGTGGACACAGGTTATACCAGTCTTAAATTTTAGCCACTGTTGCGGTAGCACAAAGCGGCGAGCAACAATGGAAATGTTGCTGCCGGAATCGAACAACACGATGGTCTTGTGTCCGTTGACGATCACCACGCCAGTATGTGGGACCGCCAACGGATTAACCAGAGCAAACCAACCCCTCCTCGCCCTCCACCTGCATTCCTCCTCGTCTCCAAGCGGTTTGCGTGCCCGCGGCGCTGCAGACGCCGATACAAGCTCTGGGTTGTACAGGGAGGGGCTAGGTCTTGGGACGTACCCCGGCTGAGTTTGATATAAGGACGGTTCTGCTCCCCCAGAGTGTGAGGCCGCCCTCTGTGTCTCCAGAAGCTCTATGAGCTCTGACATGTTCTTAAACTGCTTGCCCCAGACCGGCTGGGTGAAGCCATGGGGAAGTGCTTTCAGGAGCAGATAGCAAGCTACCTGCTCTATTATTTGGTAGGGCTTGTTTTCAAATGGCCTTAGCCACTGCCCTACTGTTGCCCATAAGGACTAGGCTTGTTTGCTGGTCGGCCGCTCAGGGTCCAACCTCCATTTTTTTATTTCACTCACCTGTCAGTCTGGTCAGGTGGTAAATGGGGCTTTAGTTTCACAGGGAGGCAGACACTCTCCCCCAAGAGAGCATACTGAGCCCCTTTTGCATCCCCCCTCCAGGGCAGCCCAACTCTGTGGGCCCACCCGCACACTCCCTGGCCTCTCTAGGTGGCCTAGTTATGCGTGCCGGGTCTCGCCGAACCACTGGACACCCTCCCCACCTGAATACTCGGCCCCGGTACGCTCCCACCTGGGTGAATTGCAGGTCATGTCCCCTTCTCTTCTGGGACTTCTCCATCCTGCCGGCTACGCCACTGTCACAAAAACGAGACATAGACAGATAAAGGTTTGGGGCAGCCATCCGTGTAATATGGTATCCTGGCTGCAAAAGTCGTTTTTCTCAAAATAACCAGCACTGAAGTGCATACAACGGAGTCCAAAACAAGACTGAGGAAAAAGGGAAAAGGGGCAGGTTTTTAAAGGGGAAGACAGGAAGTGAGGTCATAAGGATCAAGCACGTGGTGTTCAGCTATTGGATCACAACCGGACGTGACATCAGAGGGGCTGGAGCTGGTGTGGTCAACTTCCATTGGCTCGGTCCCGGAAGTGATGTCAGGAGAGCCAGATGGAATCCCCTAGGAATGGTCTACAGGCAAGGGAGAAAAAGAGTCAGTGTACTTTGTCACATCCCGGCATACCTCCGAACTGCCTTCCCTCAAGCCCTTTAGCTGCCCTCCATGTGCACGTGTGTGACAATATATATATATATATATATATATATATATATATAATACCACCATTAAAAAGTTAGAATATCATATGATCTCATCTCCAAAAATTAATGTGCTGCTTACAAATGTACACAATGTCTTAGTCAAGCAGGCAGTCACATTCAGAAGCACTTTACAAATTCATATAGAAACATTTTCCCTAACAGTAAGAATAACTCACACTGTTCAATATTGTTCATGAAGCTCACACTGTAAACAAAAAGACAAAACGTAAAGAATATAAAGCTGGGTGAGAATATCTCACACTACAGTATGATAGAGCTTTGTTGGTCTTTAGTGTTCACAATTTTATTGTGTCCAGAGGACATTACATACTGAATGTCTGTTTCTCCAAACATACTACAGCATTTCCTATTAAATTAAGAGTTAACCCTTTTAGTCATCTCATTACAGTTGATTTTTTTTATTCCTAGTGTACAATAATACGGATACCATACAGAATATGATCATCAAGGAGTTTTTTTATTAATGGAATTAACTTAAATATAAACATCCATCCTCAGATATCTATGCTCCATGTGAGCCAAAACTGAAAACTTCACCACATTATGTATTTCAGATGTTTATAGATTTACCACAGTTGCCCAAAGCTGGCTGCTGTTATCTGTGTAGTTATACATTTCCCAACCAAATGTTCTAAGTGACTTTAAATCTGTTGTTTTAACTTCTTTTGACATGAAATCCTTTGAGAAGCTGCTTAAGAGGGAACTGTTGTGAAAGAGAAATGCACCTCTGGATTTGTACCAATTTTCATACAGTGCAGATGACTGGGGTGGAGAACACCATACTTCTGTATATGCTGCATGAGCTTTTCTTTAAGATTTGAAAAACTCAACAGGTTTGCAGTTTACTATTTTTGTCAATTTCCATAACATTTATTGACTTATTTTAGTAAGGAATTAACAATTTCCATTTTAAATAGTGGGCTCGCTCCGTGACTTTTTAAGCAACACAACACATGGAGTGACACCAAATATCTCCAGATGAGCATTATTCCTACTCGGATTATACTTGCATTTTATAAATCCTATACCAAGATTATTGCAAGAGTTCTGATATAGATAAGCATGTCACAATGGACAAGCAGTGAGAAAAAGGAAGAAACAGATCAAGAAATAAGCAGGCAAACTCAAAGTAAAAACTAATGTAGGTTTAAGCCAAAAAATACCCAAAGTGCCAAGTAGACAAAACCCAAAATTTAAACGAAAAATCACAGACAGAAGTCACACACAGCTGTAACTCCCTAAACTTAACTTTAACTCTAACTAGCAACACAAAGATGTTCTCTAACTCAAAATCTTGGATGCTAAGAATGGTGCACAGCTATCTTAAACACTCTCTGGGTGATGACATCACACAATGTGATTTACGGGTATCACATGGTGAGAATAACAGAATATCATTGCCAGGAGCAACAAAGTAGCCACAATGCAAAATAAAACTACAAGGTTCCACTTGAAACAAAATGATGGTGTGAAAATAGATAACAAACAACTATAAGAAATGTGTTAAATCCACAACTAAGAAAAGATTGGGACGGTATGGGAAATGTAAATACAAACTAAAAGCAGTGATTAGTAAATTACAATTTGACCTGAAAACAATATAACAGACCATTATTTGATGTTACAACTAATGAGTTTTATTGTTTTTTCAAAAATAAACAATTATTTTGATACTTGCAACACATTTCAAAAAAAGTTCGGACAGTAAAGATGTTACCACTTTGTAACATTTCCTTTCCTTCTCAAAACACTGGATAACACTCTAGTTCTTAAATCCTTACACTGGCTCCCAGTTAAGTTTAGGATAGATTTCAAAATCCTCTTTTTAACATATAAAGCATTAAATGAACAAGTTCTGGCATACTTGTCTGAACTTATCATGACTTACAAACCAGAACGTACATTAAGATCTCAAGATGCCGGTCTGCTTATGATTCCAAGAATTAATAAAATAACAGTGGGAGGTTGAGCTTTTAGTTACAGGGCCCCTGAAACTGTGGAATGGTCTGTCTGCTACTATAAGAGATGCTCCTTCAGTCTCAGCTTTCAAATCCCGGCTGAAGACTCACTACTTCAGTTTAGAACACCCTGACTAGAGCTGCTGATTAAATGTACAGACTGCATCTCTGTTGTTAGTCATTACCACTAAAACATAAGTACAATACAATACAATACAGTTTATTTTTGTATAGCCCAAAATCACACAGGAAGTGCCGCAATGGGCTTTAACAGGCCCTGCCTTTGACAGCCCCCAGCCTTGACTCTCTGAGAAGACAAGGAAAAACTCCCAATAAAACCTTGTAGGAAAATGGAAGAAACCTCGGGAAAGGCAGTTCAAAGAGAGACCCCTTTCCAGGTAGGTTGGGCGTGCAGTAGGTGTCAAAAGTAGGGGGTCAATACAATACAATATACACAACAGAACAATTCCTTAAGACAGCATAATAAAAATTTTAGAATTACGGTTTAACAGTAGATGATATGACATAATTAGGTTTCGGTTTCGATATTTTTAGATTTTTAGAGTAATATGATAGTTAAAATTTGTTACTAACCCTCACCTTTTCCGTTTCTCTTCTCAGTACTCAAATGTGGCATGTGGTGCCACTGCCCACCTGCCAAGTTGTTTTGCCTGCTTAAGGTAAAGTTAGTTCTGATGGAGGATTGCAGGAATCTTTGGTTAGAAGGGTCCTTTAATTGGATTGGCTGGCCCAGTGTTGACTCAGTTGTGGAATGATCAAATGGGGGAGGCAGTTTGAAGGTCAAGGTCTCCAGGACTCTGAACAAATCCAAATTGTATTATGTAATATCATCTACTGTTGAATTCTGCTCTGCACTTGTAATACTTCTATTGCACTATTATATTGTATTGAGGATTACTTGTGTTCTGTTCTGTGTATTGAATTGTATTTACCCCTTTTTGACACCCAGTGCACACCCATCCTACCTGGAAAGGGGTCTCTCTTTGAACTGTCTTTCCCAAGGTTTCTTCCATTTATTCCCTACTAGGGTTTTTTTGTGAGTTTTTCCTTGTCTTCTTAGAGAGTCAAGGCTGGGAGGCTGTCAAGAGGCAGGGCCTGTTAAAGCCCATTGTGGCACTTCTTGTGCGATTTTGGGTTATACAATAATAAATTGTATTTTATTGTATTGTATTGTACTTAATAAATGTTTAGGCACTGAAGACACAAATTTATTGTTTCATGTGTTAGTTTGTCTCAGTTTTCTTGCAAACAAGTCTGAAATTGTGCAAATGTATTGGGTCTTCATTGTCCCATTGTGAGTTTCAAAATGCACCACACTTTCACTTGGTACTATTCAGGTCATAAAATGATTTCTTTAAAATGTCACATATATTTGTCTCTTTCTTTTTTCCCCCAGTGCTGCGTTGACATCATGCACCAGAAGGCAATGGAAAAACACTAACTTTTACAAGTACTATAAAATTACACTGTTACAGACACAAATCAAATGTATGTTTTTATTGTATAATATAAACAATAAGAGCAGCTCACTACTCAAAATGGTAAATTTGTGGGGGAGCTGGTTTCAAACTCACAACCTCTGGATTATAACTCAGCAGTTCTTACCACTGCACCACGGAAGTTGTCATATTGCATTTGTACCTTTTGTGAAAGTCTTTATTTGATATTTGACCATCAGCCTTCACACATTATACAGTTCATGTCTACATTTTGTCATTTATTACTGAAACATGAAAAACATTTCTGTTTTAGCGATGTGTTTACATAGATTGTTGTAGACATGGAACACACATGAAATTATTTCCCCTATACAATTCTAGGTAGCTCACGCCCAGATAAGGCTTGAACTGGGAGAACGTCTTGCCCATACTGCAGTTGTGGGGGGGATGGTACAGCAGGCTGCTTGCTGCTTGAGCTTATCGACACATTTACAAGACAAAAGACGCTGACGGAGAGGTGGGAAGGGATTTAAGATGGGCCAGATTTACGAGTTTTTTCGTAGGCTTTGGCAATTCTAGAGTTAACGGTGTCTTCACAACCTCAGACCCTCACAGATGTTGGTTTCTGGACTTGTAGCTGGTAATAGTCCTGACTGTCCTTTTTATCATTGGTCCGGAGGACAAGGCATGCATTTCTTCCAAAAAACACCTGAAATATTGATTCATCCAGCCCCAATACACATTTCCATTGTGTTATGGTCTATCCAAGATTCCAAAGTGTTCCAGAGCTTAGGTGGTTATGTCACATATTGATGAATGACAGTTCCTGATTCAGTACCATCTGAGGGACTGGAGATAAAGTTAGGCTTGCATCCTTGTCCTTTACGCACTGAAATTTTATGTTTTACACAGTCTTGGTGGTGAAATACCCAAATCTCTTCCAATCTGTCCTAGAGAAACATTGGTTTTAAACTTTTGAATACTTGTTTCACACATATATGGGAATATTGGTGATCCTCTTCCCATCTTTGCTCCAAAAGTACTAGACCTTTCCTGGATGCGGTTTTTATAAAAAAGCATGATCACAGTCATCTGTTGAATATCACCTGTTTCTACTCACATCATTATTTTATTTTTTTAATTCATTATTGTCCCAAAATTGCTCCATACCATTTTTGGATTGTGTTATAGGACGTCAATGGCAAGAGTGGATGTATAGTCATGACTAAACATTAAATGCCTTGTCTTTAAACTATTTGTGATGAATGATAGTCAAAGTGAACTTTGAAATCACTACTTCTTTTGTTTTTAGGATTTTTCATACTTTTTCTGAGCTGGGTTTGTAAAAAAATATGAAAAGAAGTACAAAATTGAAATCTGCATCCCAGAAACATTACAGATAGCTCCTTGTAAGCTGAGTGGGTATTGATCCACATGTTGTTCAACAACATGACCACTAATTCTAAAATGACGTACTTTTAAAACAAAGGCTATTCTTATGGGATTAGACATCTCCCTCAACATCTCCTACCACTTTAACTGGTATTGCCAGTGATGAGTCCACCTCTGACCACCAGTTTGGGCTCTTCATAACTAGTGACCATGTGAGGAAACAAATGTAAAGGCTACACACAGGAAAAGCCAATGAAACAGATGCAGTCAGTCTTACTTAGGGCTTGTACTTGCTAATTTGGTATCCTCTGTCACCTGTTCAGTCTGTCTCTAAGACTCCAGAAAGTCCTGCTGCAGTACAAAGTATCCTTTATTTTTCTGCTTTGTGTAGAAGACAGGTGCCTCTTCACCTAAACTCTCCAGGCTAGTGGATCTTGCAGTATGCCCACACTAGTGTATAAAGACCTTCGAGAGGATGGTCTGGAACTATATGAGTCTACTTGTAGTAGACAACCTAAATTCACTACAGTTTGCCCATCAAAGACTGGATATTATTATTGATCTACTGCACAAGGCTTAGTTCTATCTGAATAAAGCTGGCAGCACTGTGAGGATGACGCCTTTTGATTTCTCCAGTGCATTCAGTGCCATCCAGCTATCCCAGTTAAGGAGTAAACTCTGAGATATACAGGTGGTTGAGCCTCTGATGTCCTGGATAATGTACTATGTGTCAGGCTGCAGTTTGTGAGACTCCAGGACTATTCGTCTAATACAAATCAACACTCAAACACCACAAGTTACAACCCTGTCTCATTTTCTATTCACTCTATACACCTCAGACTATAAATATGACACCAGATCATGTCACTTGCAGAAAGTCTAAGATGATTGTGAACTTATGGAGTGTACTGATAAAGGAGATGAGACACAGTCAGCTGGGGAAATTTCTTGGTGCACAAAGACTTGCTTGTAACTTAACATCAGCAAAAACAAGGTACAGGGTATAGTCTCACAGCACCAAAGGGCGTCTATGCCTGGTCACCATTCAGGGAGTTGATGTGAAGGTAGTGAACTAGTACAAGTATTTGGGGGTCTACTTCAATGACAAGATGAATGGCATAGTTACACAGCAAACTTTAAAAAACTATTTTAAAGTGGGTATTGACATCCTTCACATCTTCTACAAGTCTATGATAGCCAGTGAGATTTCCTATGTGGTGGTGTGATCAGCTGGCAACATCACTTCAAGAGAGTCCCATCAAATTAATAATCTGATTAAGAAGGCAGGCTCAGTTATGGGAAGCACTGTCAATGCACTGGAGGGAATGAAGATAAAACAGTTGGCCATTTTGACCAATACTTCATATCCTGTCTGTGACACACTAGCATTGAGGACTTTCAGCCAACAAATTATTCAGCAGAAGTGTGTAAAGAAACGCAGCTGCAGCTCCTTAAAATTAATAACAATACGTCTTCATAATGCCTCATTGAAACTGCGACAGCTCTCTTATCATTAGCCAAATCAGAAGTTGTCTTCTTTTTTTCCAATTTTTTAAGTTTAATTGTGGGGATGATATTGTGTATTTATTCTAATATTTATTGTTCTTTTCTGTAAAAAGCTAAATTACCCTTTGGTAAAAATTAATGTTCTATCTATCTATCTATCTATTGAATATAAAGGCAGAGTGTGGAAATGGTTTGGGACTATAAAGGTGTAAAGAGTGGTATTAACAGTACAGTAGATTGACCATAGAAACTACATATATATATATATATATACACACAAAGCAAAATCAACAAAGATGCCTGCTTTGTCTAACAAAAATGAACTATTATGTTATAGATTAAACTATAATTATGCTATTTATTTTTTAATGAATCTATTCTCAGAGTTGCTTTTATAGGTTGTATCACAGTGTGACACAACTAAGGAGCACAACAGGAATCCAAACTGAATGATTTCTAGAAAAAGAGAATGAAAATGCATTATCAAACCAGGCCAAATGTTTTATTTACAATGTGAAAGCCACAATACCTGAAACATACGTAACCAAGATGGATTAGTTAAGTTTGTAATGATGGTATCAATGTTTGGAAGGAAAATTACGCACAGCTTGGACCAGATGATGCACTCACTTTGCTGAGACACGTAATCTGAAAAGAATGCAGAAAAAACATTAAGGTAAAAGGGTCTTTATTTCACATATAGGGGACTCGATCTATTCTGTGGTTATATTTATGATTGTATTTACAAGTCTGCTTGATAGGATTAGTGTGTATCTCAAGTACATGAGTAATCCCCGTGTATGAATGAAATCAAATGCTTCTATTCTGAGCATGTTTACCAAATGCTTACAGAACATTGACAGTGGTTGGGAATTAAATATTGACTAACAATAAACCAATAAAGTCTTGGATGACAATGTAGTGCATTGCAAATGAAATGTGATGGAAGAATGTGATTACTTAAAAAAAATTTGAAGGGGCCAACGAGGAACACTTGAGATTTGGGATTTACTGTTAAATAAGAAATATCTTAATAGACAAAGTCATAGGCTTTAGCAGATTTAGGCAAGTCGAAGTTTTAAAGCCTTACATCTCACGTTACATGCCTACATTACTTAGTTTGGGGAATTCATATTTTTTGATCTCTCAGTGACAAATAAAAAGTAAATTAAGGAAATACTATACATTTAGAAAGTGTTCAATTTAATGAGTAACACCTTCATTCGTTTGCAAAGCTAAAAGTTGTGCCTTAGGTGCAGTATGGCACAGTGTCACAAGCTTTTTTTTTGTTTTCAAAGGAAACATTGGGACCCTTGTGATCAAAAATGAAAGAATTTGATATTCTTTGTACACTGTATGACATCTGCTTATGACCATGTACAATGCCCATGAAGTGTGATCAACA
Source organism: Polypterus senegalus (assembly GCF_016835505.1). NCBI lineage: Eukaryota > Metazoa > Chordata > Cladistia > Polypteriformes > Polypteridae > Polypterus > Polypterus senegalus. The sequence continues at coordinate 290,154,784 of NC_053154.1, forward strand.
CATTGGCCTTGGTTATCACACATGTCACTGTCTATGACTGACTATGAACCATCCAGACGATTAGTCACTCTCCTTAAGTGTCAACTGGCCAAAATCTCATGTGTAATAGACTTAGTATTGTAAAAATACTGTATACATACCGTAGAGAGATAAAACAAGACAACATAAGGCATTATGGTTTTAAGACAGATGACCCATTGACGTCCTGAAAATGAAAAGGTTTTAAGGAATCATTAAGGAAATGCTATTTTGAAGAATGGAGACTTTCTCCTTCAGTTGTGGGTTCTGAAATGAACACTGACTTCCAGTCTGTCTGTTTCTTAAATAGTCAATAGGGAGGAAATTATGTCACAGCTTTTCCTTTAAGTCACTGTCAGTTTTAAGGGCAAAGAGAGAAAAGATATTAACAACTACATCACCCCACTCTCCTTTCCCCACTCAAGTCCTACGTCTGTAGTGACTTAAAGACACTCCCATAGCACTCATGTTTGACAATATGTAAATCAAGTTAAAAATTGGCCTGTTTTACTGTGTGTTTCATAGTCTTTAAGCATTCGTGTACATTTATGTTATGAGATTTATCAATTTACTGTAACTTTATCATAGCTGAGACCTTGTGCAAGTGCTTTGAGCATCTACTTGGTAAATAGTACTCTACAGAACTGAACTGAAATTTATGACATGATACACCACAGCAAAATAAAATCATTCCAGAAAAACAGAAGTGCTAATGTGTGCTGTGTCTTGTACCTTTTTGACATACTCCCAACTGTTTAATAGGTAAAGATTATTTTTCATCCATCCATTTTCCAATCCTCTATACCCTAACACAAGGTCACGGGGGTCTGCAGGAGCCAATCCTAGCCAGCACATGGCGCAAGGAAGGAACAAATACCGGGCAGGGTGCCGGCCCACCGCAGGACACACACACCAAGCACACACTAGGGACAATTTAGGATCGCCAATGCACCTAACCTGCATGTCTTTGGACTGTGGGAGGAAACCGGAGTACCTGACGGAAACGCATGCAGACACGGGGAGAACATGCAAACTCCACGCAGGGAGGACCCAGGAAGCCAACCCAGGTCTCCTTACTTTGAGGCAGCAGTGCTACCCACTGTGCCACTGTGCAGTAAAGATTATTTTGATGGTGAGAAAAATTAAGAGTGTTAACGACACATTCTCTCTGCTGTTGAGCCAGTTGTATAAGCAGAAGGCCTTTTGACTAAAGGCTAAAATAAACTTTTGATTGAGAGCTCCGTTAGCACAATGATTTCCACTTTATTAAAGGTAGGGTCAGTCCATCTGCACTGGTAAAAAGAAGACTAATGTGGCATTTAGCCATTCTGCCTGTTATGAAATTTGCCCCATTATCTTGCCATTCACACTCTGTGTGACTCTTTAAATGCAGGGTTACTTTCAAACATACCCTTAATCAGCAGCACAAAGTAAAAAAGAGTTAAAACTAGAAAGCTGAAAACACTGAATTTTCAAATTATCTTACAGGGTACTGGTTATGGTTTACAAACCCTTAAATAATCTCGCTCCATCCAATATTTCGTAATGCCTCTCATCTTACACTCCATATCATAGCCTTAGATCTTCAAATGAGTGTATGCTTATAATTCCAACAGTTAAACGTAAAAGAAGTGGTGAGGCGGCTTTCTGCTGTTATGCACCTACAATCTGGAATAGCTTACTGATAGAAATTCACCAGGCTAATACAGTGGAGAACTTTAAAAACTGTTAAAAGTCCATTATTATAATTTGGCTTTCTCATAGTTTCATTTTAGTGTAACCCTGATATTCAGTATACACATTGAAGTATCATTTTTATCGTGGCTCCGCAATCCGTACTAACCCCTATTTTCTCTGCTGTTCTTTTTCCTGTTTTCTGTGCTGTCAATCTGTGCCACCACCCAATCAAAGCACCATACCCTCCCTCATTGATGGATTGAAGGCCAGAGGTCCACATGACCATCACCATCTAATTCTACCACGTGAAGCCTGAAAACCATGAGGACTGATTGTGATCATCGATGTTAGATAGAATGCCTAGTTGGGGCTGGGTGGTCTTGTGGCCTCAGAACCCCTGCGGATTTTTTTTCTCTAGCCCTTTGGAGTATTTTTTGTTTTTTTCTGTCCATCTTCCCATCGGATCTTACTTTATTCTTTGTTAGTATTGCCTAATCTTATTTTTATATTTTTCTTTATTCTTTCTTCATTATGTAAAGCACATTGAGCTACATAATTTGTATGAAAATGTGCTATATAAATAAATGTTGTTTTTGTTGTTGATAAGTCTACCAGTCAAAAATAGTCACATAATATCTTTGTTTTTAACTTTAATATTTGTTTATTATCTCTATGCTTAACATGCTTTGTTGGTTAATTAAAATAAACCTGAAAATATTTTAAATTAAGCCTTTTTTCTTTGTATATTATTCTTGTCTTACTTCTCTTGCTTATACAATATATCTATACTAATAAAAGGCAAAGCCCTCACTGACTCACTCATCACTCACTCATCACTAATTCTCCAACTTCCCGTGTAGGTAGAAGGCTGAAATTTGGCAGGCTCATTCCTTACAGCTTACTTACAAAAGTTAAGCAGATTTCATTTTGAAATTCTACGCATAACGGTCATAATAGTCGACAATGTCTGCCATGTTAAACTTTATTTATGGCCCCATCTTCACGAAATTTGGTAGGCATCTTCCCTGCGCTAACCAAGACCGATGTACATACTTATTTCGGTGGTATGACGCCACTGTCGGCCACCATATTGAACTTTCCAACGAAAACGACGTGTCATGGTTGAGGGAGAAAGCTATCCTGACACCAAGAAATGACATGACTACGACTATAAACCACATTTTACTTCAAGAACTACCTTCACAAACGAAAACATATTAGTCTGTGGATTCAGTTGTAGAAGTGGAAGATGCAGTGCACTATCCAGTAGAGTTTTTCCACACTCTGAATCCTCCAGGCACTCCTAAGCGTAATCTAATTCTGAAGGTTGGGAGACCAATAATGTTACTGAGAAACTTACAGCCACCGAAACTTTGTAACGGCACGAGACTTCAGGTCACGTGTCTGCAAAAGAACCTAATTGAGGCAACTATTTTTACTGGCAGTGAGTCAGGGGAGAGAGTTTTTATTCCTCGCATCTCCGTTATACCCTCTGATCTCCCATTTCAATTCAAACGCCTTCAATTTCCAGTAAGGATCTGCTTCGCAATAACAATTAATAAGTCTCAGGGACAGACCCTACAAAAGGTTGGCATTGATTTGAGACAGGATTGCTTTTCACATGGCAAATTGTACATTCCATGCTCAGGAGTAAGCTCAGCGCACAGCTTGGTCATATTACAACCGAAGGGCCGAACTGACAACGTGCTATACAAAGAGATCCTTAACAAATAATTATTGGTGTATTTTCCCTCAGTTTAAAAAGGTTTACTTTTCTTCTGAATAAAAATTTTAAGGCAGTATTTCGCCACTGTGAAGCGCAGGTATTTTGCTAGTATTGTAATAAAAAAGAGGGGATGTCACATTCATTTTACAATACTGAAGACAGTGAGATGCTTCCAGGCTTGCGTGTGGTACAATTTAAATATTTAACAACTGTTGTAGAATTCAAACCTTTTAATCAAAGAAAGAAACTTATCCTCTAAAAGGATCCATAACACACACACAGACAGACAGACAGATAGACATTTAGAGCACTGGCAACACTCAACCCTGTCAACTCTGTTATCTGGTTGTGGTTGTGTCATCAGTAAATGTAATGATAAAGCTGAAGCTGTGTTTGACCAGTCTTGGTGTCAGAGGTGAACAAGGAGTAAGTACAGCAATATTATCAAGTATCTACTGTATACTGTCAAATCTGCAGTGTATTGGGTTGATCACGAGAATATGCAAATCACAACCACAGAAAGCATGCAAATGTGAGATGGCAGCAAGTCAAATAAATGTGATTTTTTGTGTATTACACAGAAATTTGACCCTTTATATTTATTCCAAATTAGGTTTTCAGGGTTAAAAATTAGGTTTTTATCCAGTCACGACTATAACCTAAATGATTGATTTGATGTTTTATCAAAAATCCATGTAAATACTCAATGTTACCTATATTATTACCTATCTACCAAACAAAAAAAGGCTAAGGTCTGCGTGCATGTGTGTCTGGTAGCTCAGGGCAATCTGATTGGTTAGTGTGGCTTTGTTGTAATTGGTCAGTTTGTCCTTGGTAATGAAATTGAAAAAGGAAGTGCTATTGTGGGACACACGAAATGGAGTAAAGGCATAGGAGGCACACTGAAAGTCGCCTTCAAAGGCAGAGAGTATAAAAGCGGACAGTAGGCGAACAAGGCATCTTGAAATGAGTCTGAGAAGCAGCCTTTATGGGAACGCTGGTCAAAAGGGTTTCAGACACACAAGGATACTGAGGAAAGATGCCAAATGCACATGGAGGGCAAGAGATATGAAATATTTTTAATTTATTATATTACCTGTCTTTAAAAGGTAATGTATATTAAATTATGCATTTGACATAAAAATTAACAACTTCCTCATAGAAAAAAATTGTGGGGAAAAACAGAAGCATCCAGCTGATTCCCAGGAGAGCAGTTCACAGGGCAGATGTAAACCCTAAGAGTAAAGGGCATAAGGCAGGAACCAACCACTGATGAGATGGCAGATGAATACAAGATGGAATCGCACACACACACACACACACACACACACATTCTTCACATACTGTAGATAATGTATTGATCCAATGAAGAAGTTTATTGATCCAAAGACGTGTTATAGCAGCTGACAAAGAGAAAATCAAGGCCAAATGTACAATCAGTGTTAAGCAAATTAATGATTTTTTACTTCTCATACTGGCTGCAAGCTCTGTCGATATTAAGTTTCAAATCGAACCTGAAAGCCCACCTTTTTCCCTAATATGCCACATGTAAAATTTGAGTCTCCTGAGGAAACCCACACAAAACATGGTGAGATATAACAATGTCTTAAAAATTTCTCTAACAGTTTTTCTTGAGAAGAAGAAAAGGTAGCAGTACCTAAGCCAGAAAGTGTCAGCAGAACATATCGCGCACCAGGAATAAAAAAATAAAAAAAACTATTAAAAGAAAAACATCTCTGGTAGAAAAACTGATAAGTGATGTATTACATACTGGACTTTTCCTTTTACAAAAATAGTCTGACTTGTAAACAAGAAGATTAAAAAGTATTTTAAATACTTTAATAAATCACCAAAAATAAAACTGAAAAAGCCTGCAAAAGTGACAAATAAAGTAAATGAATGTGCAGCACGCAACACTGTAAATCAGTCGCCCAAATGGCCCCACTGATGACTCCTCAACCCTGTGGATGGTGTAAAATCAACTGAGACAGTGAGACGGGAGAAGGTGGAGATCTTTTGGCCCAGCATCCTGCCAGCTGGAATTTTTGTTTTCCTCTTCTTGGCTATCTGACCATAGCATCAGATTCGGAGTTGTATTATTATAATTATTTTGAGACTTAGAAACTGCATTAGTTGATGGTTATTTAGGGTATTTTCAAGGACTCTTTTGATTTTATTACTTATTTATTTATGTACTTGTTGATGTATGTATTTGTCTACAGGGGCAAGTCAATAATTATCTGCACTTCTGTGATAATTTTGTTTGGGTTGGCTGTGCAGTTTTCTTCATGCACATGTTCATGCAAGGTGTGTCGGTGGTCACAGTAGTAAAGTTTCACACTTGATCAGTCGATTTCTCTTGTTGTTTCCTAGGAGTAAACATAGCTGTTCCACGCTTCATTTGCACCAAAGAAGTACAGTGAACAGTGATACACATTTTATGGTCTGAAGGTGTACCGGGGCAGAGATTCTTGTTGGTTTGTCAGAATCATGGTACAGATTCACCCATTGTTGTCATTGGTAGTAGATATGGACAAGGCGGCTCACTCTTCCAACCATTTTTGAACTTCTCAGTAAATTCATAAACACTGCACCGTGAGAAGACACTGTCTCCATATTGAGCAGAACGCCTTCTATGGATTTTGGTCCCTGGTTCAACCATTCAATAAAAAGCAAGTCAATGCTTGCTGCTCCTGTTTGGTGCAATCAGAGAGCAGAGCAGCCATGTTTACCTCTAGAGAACAACAAGAGAAATGGACTGATCAAGTTAGGAACCTTAATACTGTGACTACTGACACACCATGTCTGCAGCAGTGTGTGGGGAAAGTTGTACGCCTAATCCAAACAAAATAATTACAAAAGTGCAGAGACCTACTGACTTAACCTTGTGTTTTCTTTGTAATTGCAATGCATTCTTTTACTTCTTCTAAATGACTTTGATAGATACTTTTTGTAAGAAAATGTGCTATATAAAAAAAATGATGTTTTGGAGAAATTTGGGTTGCCAGCCAGGAATGCCCAGTTTAATTGTTAAAAGCAAAGTTTAAAAAGAGATAAAGGAAGGATGTTCCCTGGTTTGTGCAATACCAAAATGAGGTAAATATGTGATGCATGGTGCATTGGTCAGTCAAAGAGGCAGGCTTCCTGCATAAGTCTTCTTTTGTATTCCACTATGGGGCAGTGGGGTCAGGGCATGATGGCTGTAACGTCATTGGCCATCAGACATGTTGTCTTCCAGCATGAAAAATGGAAACAGAAACTGCATTTGAGGCAGTGTTACACTCTATTCATTACCCCAGTGCACTCCTAAACTGGTCTCTGAAAGACACTCATCATACTGGCATGTTAGACAATGGTAAATAGTTTACTCTTTGGAAGAAGTCCCTTTCCTTGGGTAAAAAGCATACAAGAAACGTATGCCCTAAGGTGTGCAAAAAGTTCTCCTGAACAAAGCGGAATGACCATTTTTCAATTTTTCAAATATGATGGGGTGGAAAAGGCAAAAGTTCATTGCGGTTTAATTTTAGTCAGGATAAATACTGTATAATCAAGTCTCAAATAAACAGATGAAATTGATAAATTGCTAAACTTTGATCTTAACACAGAAAAAATTGTAAGAAAGGACAGACACAGCTTTTTCAGGGAACTCAATTGTTTTAAAGTGGAAAACCCTAAATACAAAGAGGACTGTTTGACTAATGTTAGGTAGATTGCCCAGAGGGGACTGGGCGGTCTCGTGGTCTGGAACCCCTACAGATTTTATTTTTTTCTCCAGCCTTTGGAGTTTTTTTGTTTTTTCTGTCCACCCTGGCCATCGGACCTTACTGTTATTCTATGTTAATTAATGTTGACTTATGTTTATTTTTTATTGTGTCTTCTATTTTTCTATTCATTTTGTAAAGCACTTTGAGCTACAATTTTTGTATGAATATGTGCTATATAAATAAATGTTGATTGATTGATTGAAGTGGACAAAGCCATAATGACTTTTCTGTAAATCTTTTATTGAGTCTGTGGTCACATTTGCTTTCACATAGGTGTGCAAAAGTGTTCAATCCCCTTGAAAGTCATCATAATTTTCTGCACGACAAAAGATTTGTAAACATATTTTATCCATTCAGTGTTTTTAATGTAAACTCTTATCTTGTAACAATACATTTTCAAAATCAAAACAAACCATTTTCTGTTGATATTTAACAGAAGCCTTAATGCTTTTGGGGTAAAGATATTCCAGTTTTGCACATTGTTCAGAAGGGATGAATGAGAAACACCCAGTTAAGGTGTAGGACGAGGTTTTATGGTCAGATAAGACGAAAATACTTTTTAGCCAGACTTCAAAGAGGCATGTGTGGCATTAAACTAACACTGCCCGTGCCCCTAGAAACACCATACCTACAGTGAAATACGGTGCTGGCAGCATCATAGTATGGGGATGTTTTTCATGTGCTGGGACTGGAAATCTTGTCAGAGCTGAAGAAACAATTGGATGGATACAAATACCGCATAATATTGTAGGAGAACTTGTTTAACCCTGCTACGACTCAGGAGAATATTCATCTTTTAACATGTGTAAAAGAAGGCCGGGCCCATGCCTGATTTTGGAATTGTATTACTACATCATAAGATTTTGCATTAAAATACAGAGTGGATAAAAATCTTTGGTCATGCAGGAAATTATGACGACATTCAAGGTGTTTGAATACTTTTGCATGTCACTGTATATGTTGGTTTGGCAACCTTGTCATTAAGAATATAAACCATCACAACAACATTAAATTATTGGTTTGCAGTGACCTCTGTCACTGAGCTGTATCACAAACAGGTAAGAAAACAGTTATACTTAATTCTGTTTTCTTTCTGTTGCCATCAGGCTGCAAATTTAGATTCTCTTGGGTAAAGAGGAACAGATTCATGAATCCTTATTTCTAGAGCTGTTAGCACTTTATAATTTTCATATGTATAGGGATGCTGCTTAATATTAAATTCTGAGTTATTATTTTGTGTACTGTTAAAGGCAATTATTTTTTGTACTAATTTTGAGCAGGAACCTTGGATAGCACTGGTTTTCAGTTGTTGTGTTTTTGCTTATTTTCTATGTAACAATGCCTTGTTGTTTTGTACTTTACTGCTGCAAACAAATTTCCCTCTTGGATGATAAAGTCTACCTAACCCTAACCTAACTGAAATGCAAACATCAGAAATTGGAGACATAATAAAAAATTAAAAGCTTGTGTGTTCCCTCTAATATTTATATATACGAGGGGGTACCCAAAAATAACTGGAGCGCAATCTAGACTTAGTTACAAATTTCACTGCTAGATGTAGCATACTTACAGTATTTTGTGGCAGTCTGCCAAGTGACGTTGCTCTGTATTTTTCGTATAGCATTCCGTGTCAGTTTTTCTTCGTGCTTACTAAACATGTACTGAGATTTTTGTTTTCTCTAAGGGAAAACAACTGCTGAAACTGTAGTGATGCTTGAAACTGCTTTTAAAGAAGAAGCTATAAGTAAAACACAGGTCTATGAATGGTTTACATGTTTCAAATGCTGGGAAATGTTGCTTGAAGACCAACCAAGATCTTCAAGACCAGCCCAACTTCCACAATTAGGAATGACGAAAATCTTGAAAAAGTTCACAATGAGATAGTCATCGGACTGTTGAAAAAATTTCTGAATTGACTTGTGTGTCTTGGAGTTCTTGCCAACTTCCCTACTCACTTGATCTTTCTCTGTACGACTTTTTCTTGTTCTCTCGTTTGAAGAAAGAACTCAAAGGAAAGTTTTTTTGTACTGTGGAAGAAGTCAAAGAAAAATCACTGCAGGCAGTGGACAACGTTCCTCTCCAGGAATTCCAAAAATGTTTATACAAATGGGAAAACCATTGGGACAAGTGCATTCATTCACATGGAGAGTACTTTGAAGGAGACTAAAGTTTTAGTAAGTTCCAGTTATTTTTGGGTACCTCCATGTACAGAAAATGGCTATTTAGTCTGAATGGAATGGGAGGTAGAAATACAGGGATGATGACTCCTACAACAGAACAGGATGTTGCTATTTAAGATTCCTCACTGTTACGTGACATGTAAAGGTATTAGAAGTGGTCGGAACTCTAACCACATGCAAACCCCACATTTGCTCAGCCAACATTAGTCTGGTGCTAAGTAGCTACACCTTCAGTCTATAAACCCAACAATTAATCATGATGTGTTAAGGACTTATGCAGAACTTAGTATAATAAGTACCTTTCTGAATTAAACACTGTGGTGGGCTGGCGCCCTGCCCGGGATTTCTTCCTGCTTTGCGCCCTGTGTTGGCTTGGATTGGATCCAGCAGTCCCCCGTGACCCTGTGTTAGGATATAGCGGGTTGTACAATGACTGACTGACTGAATTAAACAAAAATACAGTTAAAAAGTACAATTAAATCAAAGAATTCAGTTAAAGTAAAGAAAAATAACCAAAAAAGAAGCCAGTAAAAGTTAGTTAAAATAAACAAAAGTGCTCCTTGCAGTTCCATGTAACAATCATGCCCATAGCCCTATTGATTGCTCCTCCTTAGCTGGATGGTAAAGGCTTTCATTGTGTAACTGTAAATAACTTGAACCGTAAAAGACTTTGTTTTGTATAGAGCTTGGGAAAATTGCACCTAAAATTCATTTAGTATGCAATTTCAATTAAAAAAATGTTTATTTATTGTTTGTTGTGAAAATAACTAATGTTTATGCAGTAAGAAGAATTTGAATGCCACCGTGTCAAAACAATGTTTAATGATGGCAAGAAAGAATAAAAATGAAAATATGGCAATGCAGAGTGCAAAAAAAAACTCATAAAGTAAGCCACCTTAATTTGTTGTGTTCATAAGAAATATAATGATTTACTTCATGAAGTAAAAGTATATAATAAACAAGAAGATTGTGTCAACCATTTGAAATATTAAAAAGTGTACTTCAATTTAAAGTTTAAATATTATTGATTGTAAAACAGAAAAATATAAAATAACTTTATATTCGTAACTGCTGACACCTTGAAATAGTCTGAAACAATACCTCAGTTGCTTTCTGTTTGAAATGTGTCATTTTTAACCTTATGGCATTAGGTCTTAGAGGACTGGGACTACTGGTAAAGAATCTGTGAACAGGTGAATAATCGTAGGGTGAGTAACAAAAGTGTGGAAGAGCCAAAGAGGTTGCCCCTTTTAATTCTTACACAGTTGTAAATCAAAATCAGTGCTCGAGGGCACAAAACAGAAATTGAGTAGTGAAGCTTCTTGGCTTCGTAGAAATATTTGGCTCTTGAGAGCGGGTCAGTCCCAGGAAACTCTTTGCTTCCACCAAGTTCGAGTCCAAATGAGACCCTGACATCAGGAGGTGTCGGACTTTTATAGCCATTTGGCTGGAAGGGGCGGGGTTACTTTACCTCAGGGGGTGACTTCTAGCTGCTGCAGAAGAGATAAAAAGTGACAGTGCTCTCACTTGCCCCAATGGGGTATTGCGTACCTGTGATGAGCTGTGAAGATGTTCCTCTGATATGCATGCGTGACAAATCAAATATCAAAAATATTATCATATTTGTGATCAGTAACCTCGAAATATGAGAAAACGACACTCCACATGTGTTTATTACCCATCCCCATTTTCTGAAATTTTGTGAAAAGGAGTAACTTTGACCCAACTGTACTTGACATTGTCTAACATTTTAATTGTTATGGTCTGCACGTTTTTAGATCTGTCCTGCTCTTCATTTAACTACTTTAAAACCCTTTACTTTTACTGCTGTTAAAATATAACTCCTTGAAAACTGCTGAGCATCTTGCCTTGAAACTCAACTGGCAGACTTCCAAAATCCAGGTTTTGTATTTCTAAGTTAGCTAGGCTTCTGAATTCATACAAGGATGTTAGATGCATTGTGTGGAGCAACTCATTAGGAATGCATGAAATCAGAAAAGGGGTTTGGGGATTGCGATATGATAAATTTGGCTCCCTTCAAACAGTAATGGCTAGCAGGATTCTAGGCCTATAAAGCTGCTACAGCAATTCCTTTGTTACAAAGGGAGTGCAGAAGGTGCTGTTTGTCAGAAGATACAAGCCTGCATGTGGAACAACTGAATGAATGCATACATCCTCTACATTCAGTCACATGTCTGCTTCTGAATTCATATTTTATATATTTTAGAAAAGAAGAATCGAATGATTTTCTTTGTAGATAGATAGATAGATTTAGCTTTATTTCACCCAAGGGGGAATTTAACTTTTTTTTAATTTTTATTTATTAATTTTATTACAATCAATACATAGCAATCAAGTTTTTACAAAAAAAGAATTATGTTAAGAACAGATCGATCCCCACCCTGAGAGAGAGAGCAAGCCAAACGGTGTAAAATTTAAGGCTTGTAAAAATACCTAAATTAATAAATTCTCTGTGCTTTATAAACTTATTTTAAAATATTACTAATTAGATCCTGCCATGTTTTGAAAAAAGTCTGTACAGATCGTCTAACTGAGTATTTGATTTTTTCCAATTTTAAATAGTATAACACATCAGTTTCCCACTGACTTAAAGAGGAGAGTTTGGGTTCTTCCAGTTTATCAGAATAAGTCTGCGTGCCAACAGTGTAGTGAATGCAATCACAATTTGTTTGTCCTTCTCCACTTTAAGCCCTCTGGAAGAACCCCAAACACAGCTGTTAATGGGTTAGGAGGGATTGTGAGTCCAAGGCTGTCTGAGAGGTAATTAAAAATTTTTGTCCAGAATAATGTTAATTTGGAGCAGGCCCAGAACATGTGACCCAGTGAGGCTGGGGCTTGGTTGCAACGTTCGCAGGTTGGATCATGCCCTGGAAACATTTTGGAGAGTTTTAGTCGAGATAGATGTGCTCGATATATAATTTTGAGTTGTATAATTGTATGCTTTGCGCATATGGAGCTCGAGTGAATTCTCTGCATTGCTACTTTCCACTCCTTTTCTGATATATTAATTGAGAGGTCATTTTCCCAGTGTCCTCTTGGATCTTTGAAAGGAAGGGATTGTAAAATGATTTTATATATTGTAGAGATGGAGTCTAATTCCTCAAAATTGAGCAATATTTTTTCCAGCGTGGATGAGGGTGCAAGATGAGGAAAATCTGGAAGGTTCTGTTTAACAAAGTTCCTGATTTGAAGATAGTGAAAGAAATTTGTAGCTGGAATGTTAAATTTGGAATGTAATTGTTCATAGGATGCAAAGACGTTGTCTATATAAAGATCTCTAAGCAAGTTAATTCCAAATTTTTTCCAGATATTAAAACTGCATATGTTTGTGAAGGTTGAAAGAGGTGGTTCTCTTGCAGGGGTGCCACAGAAAGAAGCTTCTCCGTCTTAAAATGCTTTCTACATTGGTTCCAGATTCTAAGTGAGTGGAGCACAATTGGGTTATTGGTGTATTGCCGATAGCGTGTGTTTATTGGAGCGCAGAACAGGGAATACAAAGAAGTACTGCAGGATTTTACTTCTATTGCGGTCCATGCCTGTGTGTGTTCTTCTATTTGTGTCCAGGTTCTTATCGACTGTATATTTGCCGCCCAGTAATAAAACTGGAAGTTAGGTAGAGCCATGCTGCCTTCTGCCTTTTGTCTTTGTAGGGTCGCTCTTTTGATGCGTGGATGTTTAGAATTCCAAATAAATGAGGTTATTGTTGAATCTAATTGCTTAAAGAACGATTTATTAATGTATATTGGTATGTAATTCTTCCAGCTAGTGTGAGATGAAGGGTTGACCATCTATGCAAGTCTTGTTTAATTTTTTCCATGCAGACGACGAAATTTTGTTGATATAGAGCTTTATGTTTACTTGTGATGTTTACCCCTAGGTATTTAAACTGTTCTGCAATGATAAAAGGTAGGGTGTCTAATCTAATATTATATGCTTGAGAATTCACCGGAAAGAGTACACTTTTATTCAGATTAATTCTGAGACCAGAGAGCTTTTGAAATTCTGTGAGTGCTGCTAAGACTGCAGGCACAGAATTTTCTGGGTCCGATATATACAGTACCATGTCATCTGCATATAATGAGATTTTCTGTTCCAGTCCTTCTCTGCTAATCCCCTTTATCTGATCAGTATTTCGACAATGTATTGCCAGTGGTTCAATGAAGATTTGAAGATAAGTGTCGGCCCCTAATAAATCCAGTTTGGTCTTGTGATATTACTGAGGGGAGCACTTTCTCCATCCTTCTAGCTATGATTTTAGAGAGTATTTTAACGTCGTTATTCAGAAGTGAAATTGGTCTGTATGATGCACATTGTAATAAGTCCTTATTTTGTTTTGGAAAGACAGTGATTAATGCTTGGCGAAAGGTTTGTGGAAGAGATTGGTTATCTCTGGCTTCTGTAAATGTTGCTAATAGGAGGGGAGCTAGCTGAGCGGAGAATTTCTTGTAAAACTCCAAGAAATCTTTTCCACCTTGGAGTGACTTTATAGCATCCAGTAATTCTGATAATAACAGAGGTTTATCGAGTTCCTCCACACTAAAAGCGTCAATTTGTGGTATCTGTAATGTATCCAGCCGGAACTGATCCTTACTTAGTAAGTGGGTTTCCTGTAAAAATACTATTTTAGCATTTAGACCTGTTAGGTGAGAAAGTACTTTCTTTCTCTTTAATTCGTGATTCAGGCCTTTAACATTCCAGCTTACGAAGTTAACTGTCCCATCATGCAGACACTGATTCTGAGTTTTTGATGTCATTTTATAGTCTTAACTGGAAGTGAAATAGTTTAGGTCTTAATTTCCTATTCCCCCAAGAGTTGTTGCCATGCAGCTTATTATTACGTTGATAGTTATAATTATAAAGATTGAGATGATAGATTAGGTATAGATCAAGCCTGCTCTCTTTCTCTTCCCCCCTTGCTTTCTCATTAGCCTTCTCGCTTTTCTTTATATCTTGTGTGAGCTCAGCGAGCAACACTTTCAGTTCAGATAGCTCAATTGTGCCTTCTTGTACCGTAGATGAAGCAGCAGACTCTGCTGAAGCCGGTGTCCCGCTGCTCCAGTCCCGCGTAATTGCGTAACTGAAGCCACGGACCTCCCGGCCTTTTCCAGTTTCAGGTAATCCTCTCCAATCGGCGAGCTATCCACATCTGCACTCACGATCGCACCTTCGCTCCCCTTTTCGCTCAGCCGGCGACGCATGTAGCGGACCGTGGTCCCGAGGAGTCTGTACTTTCGCCCATCTGATCCAGGTCCGTCTCTGAGAGGCCGTATCTCGAGCTAGGGCTTGCTGATCGTAGCTTGGATGTAGCTTTAGTCTTCGATTCTTTCGGACCCCCCTTCTTGTTGGCCATGTTTATATGTGTTTACATATACTGTATCGGTCCCTCTCGGGTTGAATAAATACAGGATATCTCAGAATAATAAGCAAATAATATGAAAAATAGCACCACTGCTAGCGGAGCTCCACTTCAGACGTCCATCTCTCGCATCGGACGAGACCAAATCCCGGGAAATTTAACTTTTATAGAAGCTATGTATGAAGGATCTCCAGTAGTGTTCCTTGATGCATTTCCAACTTAATAAAAGGATAAGTGTTAGTGTTTTTGTATATATGTATGTGTTTGTCAAAATGCTATGTCTCTGTCATTCTAACAGTTAAGCCTTGTTCACATGGGCGTTAAAATCAAGCGTTTTTTTTGCCAGAAGGTCCGTGAGCGGATCAAGCGCTGAGTGTTTTCTACACGTAGGAGTCAATGAGAGTGTTCACACGGGCTTTGGTGACGTGCGTTTGTCCGGCAGCGCGTTTATACGCCATCAAAAAAACGTTGCATGCAGCTTTTTCTTGGCGTTCAAAACCCAACGAACACAAGGAAACCGCTTCTAGTTCGTTTTCTGCGCGCTTATTTTACGCTTCGGAGGACCGGATATATCCCATGATCCTACATGCTATACATAGGGAAATGCAGGAAAAAAGAAAAATAAAATGTCGAAGGAGGTTGATCCTTTAACCCGACGTTGTGCAGTCAGAGGATGAACCCAGTAGCGGCGATTTTTCTCTCCCTACGCCGTATTACGAGTATTTTTAAAACAAGAAGATTAATATCTAACATAGCAAAATGGTCCATATTGAAAGGAGGCACCTCAAATAAAACGACAAGGGCTTTCATATCCAGTTACCGACACTGCCTCCACAGGTTAACACACAAACTACAATTTGGGCTGCAGGCTGGCGTTAGACAGAGACAAACGAACGCCGGTGTAGAAGTCAATCGATCGCCACCACAAAATGCAACATAAACGTCTAGGACGTTCAGAGCAAGTTCGTTTATCCAAAATCTTAACGCCCGTGTGAACAAGGCCTTAGTGCATTACAAATATTGGCACTGCTTTTACAACTTCCATACCAAATGGCATATAATAGAGACATATGCATTATATTTGTTGTTTCAACAGATGGCACATCACAAATGGGGATTAGCAAAATATATCCAATTACGTATATGCATTTCTTTACTGCAACTGTTTGTGAGGTGCCATCTGTTGGAATGACAAATGCAATGCATTTTATTACTACATGCATTACAAAATATACTTCAATAGATGGTGCACTGCAAACGTTAACACTGAGGCCTACGTTGATTCTTTAGATTTCAACCTGTCTTAAACGGATAGTACAGCTAGTCTATTGAGTAATTTGTTGTCTGAAAATCCTCTGTGTTCGTATTTCAAAGAGAAGATGTGCAGCATTGTTCATACTGATACTCAGATTTGTTTAAATTCTCTCCTTTGCTGCGACCTCTAAGGGGTTCAGAGTGCATCCGATAACTGAGCCTGCCTTCTTAATCAGCTTGTTGATTTGGTGGACCTTCCTTAGAAGTGATGTTACCAGCCCAGCACACTGCAGCCTACAAGATTGTACTGCCTCTGACAGTTAGATTAATTAAGTAGATTGTTTATTATTAATGGGTTTTAAATAAATTGGCAGGCATTTCTAGCTAAGCTTCACTCTTTGACCAACTGGTTGTTCTTTATCTGTTTACTGCACTTATTCATCAGTTTTCATCTTCCATGCTCTAAACAATTTAATATAAAATAAACATCTGATGTTGCCAGCAAATTTCTTTCTCCATATTAATTACAAGATAAGTAAAGTATGCCATGTGAATTTACCAAAATACATGGAAAAGCAAGATGTAATATCACTGGTTTGTCACATTCTGTCTGCTTTAAAGGAAAATTTATTTTATAAACAACCATTTTTATGTAAATAAAGTATGGTAGTTTGGAATCTTTGGTCTAAATTTGTACAATTCATTTTTCTTCTTCTTCATTCGGCTGCTCCTATTAGGGGTTGCCACAGCAGATCAACTTCTTCCATATCTTCCTGTCCTCGTCATCTTGCTCTGTCACACCCATCACCTGCATGTCCTCTCTCACCACATTCATAAACCTTTCCTTAGGCCTTCCTTTTTTCCTCTTGCGGCTCTATCCTTAACATCCTTCTCCCAATATACTCAGCATCTCTCCTCTGCACATGTCCAAACCAACGCAATCTCGCCTCTCTGACTTTGTCTCCCAACTGTCCAACTTGAGCTAACCCTCTAATGTACTCATTTCTAATCCAATCCATCCATTAATGAGTCAATTTACCCATACCCACATCATTTTTTATTTATTCCTTTACTTAGATTGTGTTTGATTTAGGATTAAAAATCAATAGATTAGGAGTAGAAATCTGCACCTTCTGTGCACAGTTTGGTGACTGCCCCAAGATGAAAACTTGTAGTAGGAAAAGCTTTACACAAAAAATACAATGCCTACCACAAACAAATAGACACAGTGGCAATTTAATAAAGGTATAAAAGTATCTCTGTAATAAGAGTTTAGCTTTTATGACTTTGAACACTTTGGACTTTAAAAGCTTCAAAGTTCAATTTTGTATTGAACCCAAAATTCATTAAATTCTTTTTTTTTTCAAAGTTCTGAGCCAAGGTTTGGCTGCTGTTGGTGTCTTCTGAACATTTTCCAGTTGTTGGAATTCAACCAAAGCCTAATCAGAGCTCAAGAATAATGAGTTCAAGTAATTTTTGATCAAGTTGATCATATCGCTCAGATGCTCTCTGGGTTATGCTCCAGTGACTGGAGAAGATATTTTGTTTCTTTGAAAAAGCCATTCCAAAAAATTCATTGTTTTATGTAATAAGGCATTATTCTGCTGACAAAGAAAACAAAGAAACCTGGCTCGTGAATAAAACGCTTCTTATATCGAGGGTACAATCCTAATAACATAACGTTTGGATGTCATGTGCCTGCAGTTTTAGCCCCCACCAGGACAGACTCAGTCCATTAATACGTACTAGGAGTCTGTTACCATTGGAAATTTCTGATATGAATCATAATGTGTTTGATAAAGTTGTTTGTCTGTGTTTAGGCAGGAAATCCTGTTTGCCTCAATAGGGGCAGGTGAGCAACGTACGTTCCTGCTGGTTTTAAAATAAGCTTCTTTTCTCAGGAAGGGATAGTCAGGGCTTTTACATCATACATTTTTTTCCACATTTTGCTACTAAAATTTTCAAAGCTTATCAGCATTGGCTGGGTACTTAATATGTCTTTGACTTTTTATTGTGCAAGCTCTCATTATGATAATAATGGCCATTGAAATGGGAGGAAAGCCACATTATACAGTATACAGTGACCAGATGTTGCAAACAAAGACACTTGACTTCATCCAGAGACTCATCAATTTAGTCACTAATGTTCTGAAGACAATTGTTGCATTGTTGCAGAATTGATTAATCCAGTGTTTATAAAAAAAAGTATTTATCCATCTTGGAAATTTTCACATTTGTTATTATACAACATTGAATCACAGAGGATTTCATTTGACTGTTTTGACACTGACCAACAGAAAAAGACTCTTCAGTGTCGAAATGAAAACAGATCTCTGCAAAGTGATGTAAATTTATTACAAATATAAAACACAAAATAATTGATCGCAGCCCTCCAAGTCAATATTTGGTAGAGGCAGCCATGGCAGTTTTGAGTCTGTGTGCACAGGTCTCTCTCTATCATCTTTCTTTATTCTTTATCTGGTCACTGCTGGTTTTTTCTAGTCTACTTTGCAAAACTCCTCAAGCTGTGTCAGGTTTCAATGGGATCATGAGTAGCCATTCTTTATCAAGTCCAGCCACAACTTCACATTTGGATTTAGATGTTGGTTCTGATTTGGCCATTCCTAGACTTTAACATTGTTGTTTTTAAGCTATTTCTGTGTAGTTGTGGCTTTATTTTTAGGGTTGTTGTCTTGCTGGAAAACAAACCTCTGAAGGCGCAGGTTTCTTGCAGTTTGCATTGGTCTTTCCTCCTAGATTTTCCTGAATTCTACTGAATTAATTTTATTCGCTCAAACCTTCCAGGGCCTGCAGTAAAGAAGCATCGACACATCATGATGCTGCTACCACCATGTTTGCACACCAGGAATGGTGTGTTTTTCATACTGTGCAGTGTTCAAACACGACATTTAGTCTGATGGGCAAAAAGTTCAATTTTGCCAAAGTTCATTTTTAGAACCTTCTTCAAGCTGACTTCAGAGTGCCCAATGTGCCTTCTGTCACACTCTGAGCAATTTTATTAACAGAAGCTTTCTCTTTGCTATTTTCCCATAAAGCTGTCACCGCTGAAACATCTGACCAGCACTTATCCACACAGCCTCTCTAATCTCAGTCACTGGAGTTTGGAAATCCATAAGAGCTCTCATTGGTCTGTTGGTGGTCTCTCTTACTAGTCGTCATCTTACACGGTTTCTCAGTTTTTGTGGATGGCTTGGCCTAGGTGTAATTACAGCTATGCCATACAATCCATTTCTTCATTATCGATTTATTTGGACTATTATTCAGTGACTTGAATATTTTCTTGTCCCTATCCCTGACTTGTGCTTTTCAATTACCTTTTTACAAGGTTACTCAGAGTGTTCTTTTGTCTTGATTGTGTAGGTTAGGCCACCATACTGACTCACAACAAGTTGGAGCTTCTAGATGAGGTCCATTTATACTTCAATTAACTGAAACCCCAGTCAGATAACCTCAAATGAATTAATTCTGTGACTTCTAAAGCCAATTAGCTTAAGTCACCAATGATTTAGCGGTATTGTATTAAATTGGGCGAATATTTAACCAGTCAATTTAAATTTATTACCAGTAATGGCACACTGCACGATAACGTGCATTGAATACGCTTGACTTGAGCATTCATAGTTTTCATCCTCTTTCTCTGTATGTTTAGCATTCGTTTGCTCAGAGGTTGATGTGCTTGCTGCTTCCAGAGCAGCTCTTCTTTTCTCCACCCTAGAGGCCCACTTTTTCTCTTCTTTTGTCTGCATCTTTTCTCGTTAAAACTGATTAATTCTTTTTGTTTGTTTTACAATTACTTAGTCCGTTTATTTTAATTTTTCACTTAATCTGGCATTTAAGTGTTCAATCTGCCTCAAGAATGATTTAAGATATGAAGAGATAGGGGAAGTGACGGCAAAGGTGGTATGGATGAGAACGACGCCCATATGCATGCGCCGCATGACCGCCCTATTGACCGCTGCCGAGAGTTGATTCTCCAATAAAATAAAAATAAAAAGAGGAATAACATTGGAGGGCAATCATTACCCCGAAAGCGGAGAGTAGATGTCATATAGTATATGTGTACCAAATTTCAGGTCAATAGGTCAAACGGTTTGCGAACTACAGGTGATTTAAAATCCTGGACAGACAAACGAACAACCATGGTAGCGAATTATATATAAAGATAAATTAATATCACTTTGCAGAGATCCTTTTTCATTTTGACATGAGTCTTTTTCTGTTGATCAGTGTGAAGGAAGTCAAATGAAATCCACTGTGATTCAATATTGTACAATAATAAAACATAAAAACTTTTTATAGGCGTTAAATTAATCACTTCTGTAACAATGCAAAGATTCTCTTGGGTACATTTCAGACACAGCACAGGAAAGTGTATTTTTATTAAAATGTATTTTACATTGCATTGATTGAGCTTATTTTCCAGTTTTTAATTTATCTCAGATTTCTATTAATCAGATGCGATGATAAAACAATTAAAAATATAAAAAATAAATGTAAAGCTGATGTTAGTCTATACAATTGTCATTTTGGCAAATTCATTGTAATTTATTGGTTTGCCACAACTGCATTCCAGGTAACTGATATTGCAGTGTCAGGATTGTTTCCAAGGTAGATTTATTTATCACTTCTTTTGGTTAATCTTTCCCCAGCTTACTTCCTTGAAAATTCTTTTAAGTATTTTTGTTCTTTTTTCACACTTCTGATGAAGTCACTCTTTTTCATTTCTGGGGATAGGGTATCACTGTAGTATGGTTGCTGTGTACAAATTAATTGATGAGGTATCGTACACCATATTATTTAAAGAAAATCTAACTGTACTTTAAGCAAAAATAATAGAAATACTCTTTAATTATACAAGAAAAGTGTTTCGCTTAGGACTTCTTGTGTTAATGCTTTGCGTACTTGATGACCTTCTCTGGCTTTGATCAATATAAGAAAGTTGCCCCAACAAACAAATTCTGCCCATCGTTGCAATTTCAATTTTAGTCTTGGCATTGCTGCCTTTGCTACACATTAAATAAACTAAACAAAATCCTGGCATTTTTTTATAGAAAGACCTTCCTTTTGGTAAACATTGTCATGTAAATCCATTGACATGGACTACTTCCAAAATCATTCCAATACCATCAAGTGAATGGAAGTGGTTGCCAGGCTTTCTCATGCAATCCAATAAGATTAAACAAATGTGTTTTTCCAAATGTTTGGAGACAACAACATGAGGTCAACGTATGGTACTAATCTCAGATATATTGTAGAGAAAAATTTTCGACTGTTTTTTTGCAGAAGGTGTGCAAGAGGTGTATAGAATACTGAGGTAGTAGGTGTAAATGTGGATCCTGCCAATACGAGCTGTTATGGAGAAAATAGAAATGTTCAACTACTTAGGTGACGCACTGAGTGAAGATGGAGATGTGGGTACAGCCGATATGTCAAAGTGGCGTAGTTGTTAAGGCTTTGGAATTCAAACCCTGAGGTTGGGTTGTTGGTTCAGAGTCTGTTTCTGACACTGCATGAGCATGAGCAAATCACTTATCCTGCCTGTACTCCAATTGGAAAACAAAAGAAATTGACCAATTGTATTTCAAATGTTCAATAAAATAATAACCAATAATAATATTGATAAAAGGTTGAGAGATCCATGGAAGAAATTTGGATAGTTGTTTCCAGATTTTGACTTCTATAAGCGTTGAAGTGAAATTTTATGATAGTTGTGTGAATAACATAAAGTTTCACATAAGGCTGATGAAGCAGAGCTGGAACAAATAGAGATGAAAATGATCAGATGGATGTGTAGAGTTTCAGGAAGTGGGAGGGAGAAGAATAACGAATTAAGAGTAAGACTTGGTATGGAAGTTATAGGTCTTGTGCTGAGTGTCAACCAATTTCCTCCCCTGGCTAGGATTCAAATTTCTTTTTTTTTCTTTCTTTTTCTGTGTTTTTTTTTTTTGTTTAAATCAATGCTGCTTATGCATATTATTTGTATAAGTATGTATTCTTTGTCAGTATTGTTTATAATTTAGTTTCTGTGTGTTTATGTCTTTTCCAGAATGTTTCATGTGTTTTGTGGGTTGTTCCCCAAGAGGCGGGGCCACCCATCCATCACCATCAATGGACTGCCCTTAGCCCTATAAAGGCTGAGGGAACATGCAGTCCCTTGTGGTTCACTTGAATGCGGTTGGTGGTTTTTGGTGAATTCTCTTTTTGGTTAATAGTGTGCTTCTTATGATTTCCCAATTTTGTAACCTTTTTTGAACTGTTTTTGATCATTCTTTCAGATTTTGAATTGGGACTCGTTAGGAACTGAATTGACTATTACAAGCAACTCCTTTTGTGCCTTTTGTGTTCTTTGGACGTTTATTGTTTTTGTACAGTAACTATTTTTATTTATAAAGATTCTTTGTTTCTCCTGTGTTATATAACCTGAAGGTTGATGGTTCCTTCCTCTTGTAGGGGTCTTTGCTTCAGTTTTTGGGACATCATGCTTAGATACTCTCAAATTCATAACACTGAAGAGAAACAGACTAAGGTGGTTTTGACATATGAAGTGAAAGTCAAAGAATGGTTGGGTGAAGGTGAAAGTGAAGGGGATAAGATTTGAAAAATGATTGATAGATAGATAGATAGATAGATAGATAGATAGATAGATAGATAGATAGATAGATAGATTTAGCTTTATTTCAGATGGAGATGAGATGATATTGTTCAGTGGAAGCAGTGGATTCTCCATGATTGACAGGAAACTGCTCAGCACCTGACGCTCTGCCACAGATGTCAAACTGTCCAGTTCCATGCCTACAATAAAGCTAGCCTTCCTCAACCAGTTTTCCAGGCCCGAGGCATCCTTCTTCTTTATGCTGCCTACCCAGCACAACACTGCGTAGAAGAGGGCACTCACCACAACCATCTAATAAAATATCTGCAGCATCTTATTGCAGATGTTTAAGGACACCAGTCTTCTAAGGAAGTATAGTCAGCTCTGTCCTCTCTTGCACAGAGCATCAGTATTAGCAGTCCAGTCCAATTTATCATCCATCTCCACTCCCAGGTATTTATAGGACTGTACCCTCTGCACACAGTCGCCTCTGATAATCACGGGGTCCAGGAGGGGCCTGGGCCTCTTAAAATCCACCACCAGCTCCATGGTTTTGCTGGTGTTCAGGTGTAAGTGGTCTGAGTCGCATCATTTAACAAAGTCTTTGATTAGGTTCCTATACTCCTCCTCCTGCCCACTCCTGATGCAGCCCACAATAGCAGTGTCGTCAGCGAACTTTTGCATGTGGCAGGACTCCGAGTTGTATTGGGAGTCCGATGTATGTTGGCTGAACAGGACCACAGAAAGTACAGTCCCCGGCGCCCGGTGTTGCTGACCACAATGTCAGACCTGCAGTTCCCGAGACGCACATACTGAGGTCTGTCTGTAAGATAGTCCACGATCCATACCACCAGGTATGAATCTACTCCCATCTCTGTCAGCTTGTCCCTAAGTTTGGTTGGATGGTGCTGAAGGCGCTAGAGAAGTCCAGAAACATAATTCTAACAGCACCACTGCCACTGTCCAAGTGGGAGAGGGATCGGTGTAGCATATAGATGATGGCATCCTCCGCTCTCACCTTCTCCTGGTATGCAAACTGCAGAGGGTCGAGGGTGTGGTGGACCTGTGGCCTCAGGTGGTGAAGCAGCAGCCGCTCCATGGTCTTCATCACATGATCACATGTGACGTCAGAGTGACAGGCCAGAAGTCATTCAGCTCACCAGGACGTGATATCTTTGGGACTGGGGTGATGCAAGATGTTTTCCAAAGCCTCGGGACTCTCCCCTGTTCCAGGCTCAGGTTGAAGATGAGCTGTAGAGGACTCCCCAGCTCCAGCACACAGGCCTTCAGCAGTCGTGGCGATATTTCATCTGGACCCACTGCTTTGCTGGCACAAAGTCTCCTCAGCTCTCTGCTCACCTGGGCTGCTGTAATTGTGGGTGGGGATGTCTCACCTATGCTGGTATTAGCAGAAGGATGTAGCAGAAGGATAGGTGGAGGGTGCAGTACTCCAAGGTGAGAGTGGGTTAGGGTGATCAAACCTGTTAAAGAAGATGTTCATTTGGTTTGCTCTCTCCACATCTCTCTCGATGGTGGCAACCCACTTCGAGCTGCAGCCAGTGATGAACTTCATCCCATACCACACTTCTTTCATGCTGTTATTCTACAACTTCTGCTCTTGCTTTCTCCTGTACTGCTCCTTTGCCGCCCTGAGCTGGACTTGGAGTTCCTTCTGCACGCGCTTGAGCTCATGCTGATCACCTCCTTTAAAAGCCTTTTCTTCTGGTTCAAAAGGCCCTTAATTTCACTTGTAATCCATGGCGTGTTGTTAGCATAGCAGCGTACTGTTCTTACTGGGACTACAATGTCCATACAGAAGTTGATGTAGTCAGTTGTGCAGTCAACAACGTCCTCATTGTTCTCAGTATGTGACCCATGCTAGATATCCCCGTCCGTAGTTCCAAAGCAGTCTCTCAGAGCCTGCTCTGCCTCAGGAGACCACTTCCTGAATGAGCGTGTGGTTGTAGGTAGCTCCCTTACTCTTGGTTTGTAGTGAGGCTGAAGCAGAACCATGTCATGATCTACTTTCCCAAGCGCAGGCAGCAGGGTGGCGCTGTATGCGTCTTTAACGTTTGCATACAGTAGGTCAATAGTCCTATTTCTCCGGGAGTTACAATCCACATACTGGGAGAAGGCAGGTAATGTTTTGTCCAGCGTCACATAGTTAAAGTCTCCAGCGATTAGCACAAGCACCTCAGGGTGCTGTGTTTGTAATTTAGGCACAGCGGAATGGATGATGTCACTCGCTATCTACACATCCGCCCGAGGAGGGATGTAAACAATAACAACAATGGAATTTCCAAACTCTCTGGGCAAGTAATAGGAACACAGACTTACGGCCAACATTTCAATGTCCCTGCAGCAAGTGGAGATTTTGACATTTACATGTCCAGGGTTGCACCACCTTGTATTTACATAGAGAGCGAGTCATCCTCCTCTCTGCTTTCAGCAGGTATTTGCGTCTCTGTCCGCTCTAACTACGTTAGCATCTGGGATGCTAGTTGTTAGCCACATTTCACAAAAACACAACAAACTGCATTCTCTGTAGGTCCTGACATTTTTCACCAGCATGGCCAGTTCATCGATCTTATTTGGTAGAGAGTTCACATTTCCCAGGATCACAGAAGGCACCGAAGGCTTGAAACGGCACTTTCTCACAAGTCGCTTCGCTTTTAGCTTAGCTCTGGCTCTGCTGCCACGATACCGCCTTCTTACCTTGTTAGGTAAATAGGGATACCACACTGGCGCGCCCATTTTTCTCAGTGCTTGAATTTGACTACTTGAATAGACAAGTCTCGGCGTGTAAAAATCCATGTCGAAGTCGTAAAAAGTGTCCAGGGAATGAGTCCACATAAAAGAAAGTGATAGGAGTGATCAGTAAAATAGAGAAAAAGGTAGAAAAATAAAGTTGTACACGGAGCTGCTGGAAAGGCTGCCACTCGCTGCGGCACCTGAGTCATTGATGACACAGACATGGTTGAAAGTCACATCAGGTGATACAGTATGTAAAGTATAGCTGTCAACACTGCAGAGTGCAGAGGAAACAGATTTAGGAAGTAACCAGCTAACCAGAGTAAGCCTGGAAAATGGACTGACAAGTCAGTGATAATATTGATGATGAGGAGATCGAGCCTCACTCCATCCAAGGATTTTCCAATCCGCTGAATCCAAACACAGGGTCACGAGGGTCTGCTGGAGCCAATCCCAGCTAACACAGGGCACAAGAAAGAAACCAATCCCGGGCAGGGTGCCAATCCACCGCAGGCGAGCCTCACTCTTGATATGATAATATGATGTTCTAAATCAAATTCAAGTTGAAAGATACTGTCATATTTATACACATTGAAATTCCTACAAGCATGTCTCTGGCATCATGATCACCAAGTGTTAGTAGTTAAAACATGGGCGTTAACATGAAACTTCTGGATTCTTTCTTTCCCAAAAATATTCCCAAATGCCATTAGAATTGTTTGCAAAGGATTTGAAAGTTTGCCCTGTATGTGTACGTGTAGTTCAAAAGTGGCTTATCCAGAATGAACAAATGCAAATGATTGATGAAACTAGTTTGGCTTCGTGAAGAGAATCATTTAAAAAAAGTGCTGCACAATATGAATAACTGTGTGTTTTCTGTAGTGGGAAAACATTTATCTTTGGCGAGGCTCATTAGCATATGCTGTAGTTTGTAATTATTCTTGTGTGAACATAAGTGCATCTTTAAAAGAGGTTAATAAGCATTGCTCATTAGCATATATAAACATGCAGATTATTAACAGTCAAACTGGAAATAAACGACATTGATTATTGACCTCATTAATGCACACATATAACCTGGATACCCACAGAACCATTCTAATTGCAAATCAGTCAACAAAAGTGCTCCTGGATCGTTTATTGCTCTTTGAACACATTTTATTTTTCCTGATGTGGGTTTGTCATTTTGTGGTTCTTTTCTGAGAGGACAAGGTTAAGAGGCTATTGATGACATTTATGAACTTGGTCAGTGTGAATCCTGATGCAAATGCAGTCAATCAGACAATCAATTTATCAATCATTCAGATATTAATTATATGAATACTGTCTTAAAGTGCTCTTATGGTAATACATAAAGAATCAATTGAGTAGCAAATAGAGATAATAACATCAAATACCTAGTATGTGTAAGAACTAATCCCAGGCTAAATGGAGAAAATTAAGATTAACCCTTAGCACTATTGCCTCATGAATTTGCTATTCCGGGTTTGGTTATTGCCTGTGTGGAGTCCGCACATTTTCTCAATGTCTGTGTGGGTTTCTTCTTTATGCTGTAGAAGTTGTATTTGAACCCAGGTTCGGTGTTCGGTGTAAACCCATTAATTGGTGGGTTTGTGCTGAGTCTGTTACTCTTAAAGGATAAAATGCAATTTTCAGTATTTTGCTATAGTATTAAGAAAAAGGCAGTTAAGTAGCTTTGCTATCTAATATAGCATAAACAGCAAGGCTTCAAGATGTAAAAGAAATAAAGTTAAGAAAAAGTTATCTTTTAAAGTGTGTCTGCTGCTTGAAAGCTGTGGTTAGGCTGTTGTGGTAAGTTTTCTGCGGACAAATCAGCCGGACTAAAAAGGAAACTTGTGATCACACTAAAGGTTCAGGACGGAGTGGATATGCTGAGGCACAATGCAGCAATGCACTCTTAACACCTAAAAAGGTCTCTTCAGTCAGTAAGCCTAGCGACCAGGTCAGTTGTGACCATATAAGTTATTAATGTTCTGCCATATCCTGTTAGCAACAGAATGTAACCAATATAATATTAATATTTATGCTTATGTATTGAATTCTTTTAAAACAGTAATCTGGTGCTTGTGCTCTTGTATGAATGTAGCCTACTGTGCATGACCAAATAAAATAAAGAATATTGATTGACGCTTCCTCCTGCCTGCATTTATTGCCTCAAATTATACAGGAAGAACAGAATACCCATTGGGGGTACTGGTAAGTTTCTTCCACAATACTCCCAGTTTATTTTTCACATCAAAATGTATTGGTTCGGTTAATAGTTGATTCCAAATTTGCTCTGTGTGTTTGATTGTGAGTGAGTAGGCCCACTCTAGAACTGGTTTCTGCTTTGTGCTCTGGTTTGACAGAATAAGCTCTGGCTTCGCATGACACATATTATAGTATGTTAGGTACAACCTAGACATATTTCTTTTTGATTTACTGCATAAAGACACCAAAGCACACTGGACAGACATTTTATAAATTATTGTATTTATTAAAGGAATACTCAACCCAAAATCATATTTTTATATGTTACTTACCACATGTAGTTTGTAGTGATGGCTAAATAAATATGTTTAGTTTTATACTTTCATGCAGAACAGAGATAAAGTTTCTATATATAATAGAAGTCTATGGTAACCAATGCTGAACAACAGCAAATGATATCAAAAACATCCATGAAAAATCCCACATTACTCATGTTACATGATCCACGTCATGTCATCCAGTTGTAGGCGTGCAATGTCCCAAATACATTTATTTTTACTAAAACACTGTTAAATAAAACACTTAAGGAAAACATTCCCTTTTACTTTAATTTACTTTTTAAAAATTTTATTGTTCTTTATTTATTTGTCGCCATTTTGGGTCCCATCCTGTGATTTCCATCATTGGTGGGTGATGACATTGAAGGATGTGACAATATAAATATGGTGGTGATCACACATGCAGCTACCATTTCTCAGTAGATTTTTCTCAACTAGGCACATTTGGTGGGATTTTTTTTTTTGGTAATTTTAGGAGAAATGTTTTACATTAACAAAGTTTTTATTTTAAGCTACTCTGGAATTTAGCAAGATTAGCAGAATTATTTGCCCAGGACAGAGTGATATAACAAAAGAAGCACCCTTAACTAACAGTTATATGCTAACTAACCTACTGTCATAGGATGCCCAATAATTATAAGTACTCATGACTTCAATACTATCTCAGTTCAGCCTGAAACCTGCTTAAGGTAACTGTACTAGATTTCCTTGGACCCTAATCTATACTAATAAAAGGCAAAGCCCTCACTGCCTGACTCATCACTAATTCTCCAACTTCCCATGTAGGTAGAAGGCTGAAATTTGGCAGGCTCATTCCTTACAGCTTACTTACAAAAGTTAAGCAGGTTTCATTTTGAAATTCTATGCGTAACGGTCGACAACGCCCGCCATGTTAAACTTTCTTATTTATGGCCCCATCTTCACGAAATTTGGTAGGCGGCTTCCCTGCGTTAACCGAAACTGATGTACCTACTTATTTCGGTGGTATGACGCCACTGTCGGCCGCCATATTGAACTTTCCAACGCCAGTATTTCTCCAACTTCCCGTGTAGGTAGAAGACTGAAATTTGGCAAGCTCATTCCTTACAGCTTACTTACAAAAGTTAAGCAGGTTTCATTTTGAAATTCTACGCATAACGGTCGACAACGTCTCCAATGTTAAACTTCCTTTTTTATGGCCCCATCTTCACAAAATTTGGTAGGCAGCTTCATTGCGCTAACCGAAACCGATGTAAGTACTTATTTTGGTGGTATGACACCACTGTCTGCCGCCATATTGAACTTTCCAATGGTCTTTGTTACTTAAGGGCTCATCTTCAAGAAATTTGGTACGGGGGTTCCCAACGCTAACTGAATCCTACTTACGTACATATATACGTCCATAGCCTGCAACTTGGTCGCCGTGTGAGGCGGCGTTGGGTCCCCCATCCCCACACCTCCCACATTGTTGGCTGCCTGCCTATATAAGTCCGTCCGTCGCTCCAGTCTCTTCATTCCCTTCCTTGCTTCGCCATGTTATTCACGTATTCACTGAATAAAAAAGAGCTAATGAATAATCTTTTTACCATCATTTTTTGTATTATCGGTCTCCTGGACACATTCTCTCTGTTGCCTCGCAGCTAGGAGACCCGGGTTTTCTTCCCGGGTCCTTCCTGTGTGGAGTTTGCATGTTCTCCCCTTGTCTGTGTGGATTTCCTCCAGGTGCTCCAGTTTCCTCCCACAGTCTAAAGACATGCAGGTTCGGTGCATTGGCGGTTCTAAATTGTTCTTGGTGTGTGTGTGTGCCCTGTGGTGGTCTGGCGCCTGGCCCAGGGTTTGTTTCCTGCCTTTGTTGGCTGGGATTGATTCCAGCAGATCCCCGTGACCCTGTAGTTAGGATATAGCGGGTTGGATAATGGACGGATGGACGGATTCTGTCTGTGCATCTCTTATAGAACATTAAACCATAAAACAAATCTGGAATCCATAATTTTAAATGTTTGCATTAGTAAAATGCTAATCTGTTAATTCAAATGAAATATGGTATTTACAAATAGGTAAGATGAATTACTCCATCAGCAATGCAGTAAAATTCTTGAACTTAATCAAAATGGATAAAATTCATAATCTCTGAGTTTATTTTTTGTCATGTTTATTAACATAACAAGTAGATTTAAAGTAAAATGTCTTAACATTTTTTGATTTGTTTTAAAGATTTGAAAACATATTATCATGCAGGACTGACTGATTTCCTGTAGATGCTTGCAATTTGTAACAAATCAGATGTTATACGACAGAGTAGGTTCATGTTTCCTCCCAGGCCTAGTTTTCCTCAAGTAATGTGAAAGGTTTGCTTCCAGCACCGTGCTACACTGCCAATGACAAGAACTGCAGTGATATTAAACACAAGGTGGAAAAGATACCCCTTCAATGAAATCACCAACGCCATGTAATAAATTTAAGAATAAAGCAGAGGCAAGTTAATTATATGGTGGAAAATGACATGTTACATACTGTACAGTCTAACAGTGGCTTAAATCCCAGTAATTTTCCAACACTATTGTTTGATGTTGTTAAGTAATTTCTTATGAGATACCTGTATTCATTTGTAATTGATCAGCTCGTCAACATTCTTATTTTAGTTCACTAGCTGCTCAGTGGAAACATGCACAAAAGTTTCCTTCAGGGATAAAAATATTTCCCTTTCATTTTTCTTCCTCTCTAAGATAAATGTAATTTTCATTGCTTCTGGCTACATTTGCCTAGGTGGGCTTTTTCTATAACATTACCTAGATTGATGACGTGTCTACAGCAAAAAATCCAAACAGACGGTTCCTGCGTGGGCAGTAATAGAAAAAGACCTACAAATGTGAGTGGACTATCTGCTTTATGAATGACTGGTACTCTTCCAGAAATAGCTGTTCATGGAACTCAAAGGCTATCAGGGAAAAATAAAATTGATGACACCTCTGATGGATTTTGCATTTATTAGAATGTGTATAATATGTCCAGTTAGCAAGAGGACTGAAGAAAATGTTCACTATCTATTTTTCTTTTTTACTATATTCAAATGTGTGAGTAGATTCAATTAAAGGTGACATTGGGAAATGATTTTGAGGTTCATCACAACTTCCTTCTTTGTCCTTTTTCTCTACATCTGAAGAGACTTCAAACAGGCAGTATGATGTACTGGTTAAGGCTTTGGACTTCAAACCCTGAGGTTGTGCGTTCAGATCCCAATACTGACACTGTGTGACCATGAGCAAGTCACTTGACCTGCCTGTACTCCAATTGGTAAACCAAAAGAAATGTAACCAATTGTATCATAAATGTTGTAAGTTACCTTGGATAAAGGTGTCAGCCAAAATAAGTAAATGTAAATGAACAAGCTAACCTAAACCTACAACTGAGCTGCTCCTTCTACTTCTAACACGCAGAGGTACTTGTAATCTGACACCTTTGTAGCCAATGCCAGTCACCCATGAATTTAGAAATGGCTCTGGGGCTCCACCAGACAGACTAGATAAGAGGTCAGGTCATTGCATCTGTATCTAGATGGCGAAGTTTTGGGAATACGCTATGTGGTAAAAACTTGATGTCAGGGCTGACACTAATTTTTATTTTTGGAACCACTGTTGCAGCTTACAAGGACAGAGCTAAGGGTATCATGCTGCCTTTTCAGTTGACCATCACATAATAAATACGATGCCTGTAAATGTGTACACAACTGTCAACTTCGCACATCTGCGCTCTGCCATTTTGCTCCATTGTTGTTTGTAAAGCTGTTCAGGCTCTGTCAGATTGCATGGAGATTGTGAGTGTACAGTTTCAAGTCCAGCCACAAATTAAAAACTGGATTGAGATCTGTACTCTGCCTCAACCATTCCAGGACATTAACATTGCATTTTTTAAACTGTTTCTGTGGAGCTTTAGCTTTATAATATTGGTGGTTATTTTGCTGGAAAATACACCTTCGCCCAAGGCGTAGGTTTCTTACAGACTGGGTTTCCTCCTGGATTTTGGTGCATTTGTTTTACCCTCTACCCTCACAAGCCTTTCAGAGCCTGCCACTCAGAAGCAGCCACACCAAATGATGCTGTCACCAGTGGAAATGGTGTGTTTTTGGTAAATGTGTAGTGAACAGTGTAGAGTTTAGCGTGATGGACAAAAGGCTCAGTTTTGCGCTTATCATACAATAGAACCTTCTTCCCGCTGACTTCAGGATCTCCTATGTGCCTTCTGACAAACTCTAGCGTAGATGTCATGCGTGTGTTTTGAACGGTGACTTTCTCCTAGCTACTGTCCAATAAAACTATGACCTTGCAAAGCACCGATCTTTGTCACTTTAGCTTGTAACTTCTTCAGAATTCTCATAGGTCTGTTTTATTGCTTCCATCAGTAGTTGTCTTCTTCTCACCTGATCACTCAGTTTTTGTGGATGGCCTGCTGTAGGCAGATTTCAAGCTATGCCATACTTCTTCATGACTGATGTAACTGGGCTGCAATGGATATTCAGCGACTTGGAGTTGTTTAAAGTGTTCTTTTTTTATCCATTGGATAGGTTGGGTCACCATACTGACTCGCCACAAGGTAGACCTTCCAGATAAGGAGTGTTTATGTTACAATCAATTAGAAGTCCAGACAGGTGGTCTCCATTGAACTTTTAAAACCAAATGGCTGCACCAGTGAAGATTTTGGTATGTCATATTAAAGGGGGTGAACACATATGAGATCAATAATTTAATGTTTTATATTTGTGACTAGTTAACATTAATAAGTCTTTTTCTGTTGATCAGTGTAAAAAAAAAACAAGTCAAATCCATTATAATTCAATGTTGTATAACAAAAATATGTGACAACTTCCATGGGAGGAATACTTTTATAGGTGCAGTACATGGCAGGCTAAAAAATCAAGTAAACATTTCTCTTTTGGATTGCGAAAGGCAGATGTTAGAGCTGAGGAGAGTATAGCTCAGAGTACGGTGCTGCCTAGTAAGTCATGAGAGTCAGCAGAATGTCACATGATATACAGTATATGTTAGGCTATAAGAATAAGTACCGTATATACTCACGTATAAGTCGGGTCTTGAAACCTGAAAAATCATAAAATTAAATCCCGACTTAGACACCCATTCAAAAATGCAACACTTCATTTTTTTTATATCTTCTTGCCTCCTCCAAGCACGCATCAGTTTCTCAGACACATTGAATTTTGTTTCAGCAGCGCAGTTACCAATTTCTTTCGCAACTTCAACGACGTTTTATTTAAAACCAGCTTCATATTTTCTTTTGATCGAATGCTCCATCGTAGATAAGGGATGCTCTTACAATAAAAGTGTATGAGGGTGTGAGATACAATAAACACAAGCATATCATAATCTCTTGGACCAATAGAATGAGTTTTCTGCATTCGACTTATATGACCAACATTATAAAATACCAGAAATTATACAGTAAAATCAAGTCCCGACTTGAAGAACTTATCTGTGAATACAGTATGTACGGTAAACATTTTTTGGAGCAGCCCTTCAGTTTTTGGAATGGATAGCCATTACTTTTAAAGTAGTGTTTACAGTAGTATGCATTGGTTACAGTTCTCATTCTGTTCTCAGATTTGTAGGTTAAACTCCAGACCATTCCATCGGGGAGCAGTGCCACCAAACTTCTGAGTGGCCTCTACAAATCTTATGCATTTTTTTGTGTCTTTTGAACTCCTAGGATGAACTGTTAGATATTTACAGAAAAGCTAGTTGCATCTGACTCTTAGTGCAGTGTCTTTAGATACAAAACTCAGTATAATGCATAAAATGTAAAAATGAGTGAGGAATTAATTGGTAGCTTCCACATGCTGGGTACTTGTGAATAAATCTTTATTGAATTGACTAAATTATTATATGCAGCAGGGAGAAAAAGGTAAAGGTTTTTCCCAAGGTGAGAAGCAAAAAGAAGGTTAAAGACACAACATTTCAGTGTGTAGCCCTCACTGCACAGTTGGATCGTGTCTCTAACCTTCATTTCTATTTTAGCCTGAGATTAACCTTTACTTTTTACCTTTTTGCAAATGCGTGCTCAGAGATTCTTTCACAAACTCCATTGAAATATTCTTTTCTGTCCTCACATAGGTACTTACATAATTCGTTGCAATAAGTTAAGTTGCATTGCCCAGGATTACCTCTTGTGCTGTCTGAAAAATCAAATTGTAGATGAGCTATGGCAGCACACTGAGATCGTAATTTATAGCTCTGCTGCAAGTGCTGTATTGCATTCACAGATAACCCACGTCTAGTGGATCCAAGGGAGCTTTTCACGCACACTTCAGAGCTGGAATGGCCAATAATCAAGGTGGGTACTGAGAGAATAAGGAGAGAAATTATATAAAAAGAATATATATTTGGTTATATATTGGTTGCAAGACTCTGCCTGAAAATCTGGGATAATAAAACAAGCTTTAGTGGTGTTAGGAAGTGTCCAGTTGGCACATTCTATTGATATTTTATGAGAAGTGTTCATTTAGTATTTTGGCTGCCTTCATAATGAATGTGGCCAGTAAATCCCCTTCTAAAAGATAATCTGTAGCCTGATTTATATTTGTGGAGATCGGGGGTTTGACGAGGTGCCTTTGGCAGTTCTTGTGAAATGCAATAATGCATCTTGCAGGAAACCAACTATTAACCTTTACTCTGAGGTTTAATTTAGAATCAACTTAAAAATTCTGTTTCTGCTTGTGACAAGCCACGTCACAGGATTAACAGTTTTCATTATAGGTTACAGACATTTAACTGTTTATAGCCCACAAGCACTTTTATAAATAGTTAAAGGTGAACTTACCTTGTGTAAGGAGACGTGCTACTGTGTTAGCGACTCCATGGAAGCAATCAGAAGAGCTTTAGCAGCAGTTGTCCCAGTGTGTCCTTTTCAGAGGTACATGCGCATGCTTTTGGATATAACGAGATTGTGGTCCTGGTGGTGGTCCGTCATTATTGAGTGGAAACATAAACAGCACATGTTAGAGAAGGGCCTGGTTACGATTAGAGAAGCAGACTCGGTGGAGAAGGAAGTTTGAAAAGATATAGGAATTTCTAATTGGGGCAGGACATTGCGACATGCTTGATAATAAGATAGACTTGCAATAGTGTCAACAGAGATTGGACAGTGAAACCCCCTGGCAGTGCAAGACTCCTGCATGGACACTAGGTGTTGTCTTTTGGCCTACCCAACCTGCTGATTGTCAGAGTAGCAGAGTATATGATTATATTTCATTATTCTTTGGGAAAAAAAAGCTTTTTGTCATGATCTGCTCATGAGCTCTAGAAGGTGCAGTTTGAAAAAACTTCTAAATAGTTATATTTTCAATTTTGCATTTATCATTTTTGTTGTGTCTTTGCTGAACTGACTGTGCTACTGAACTTGCTTGACGCTGACTTTTGATTATTGTTTTTATGTGCAATTGCTGCAATAAGAGGGCAGCTTTTCTCTGTGTGTGTCACTTACTCCTCGCTTTCTAGTCGGTACATGGAATACTAGAAGCCCAGGGATTAAGGTCATGACAGGGTTCAAGAAGCATGGGGCCTCACATTCTCTCAGAAAATCCCCAAATATTGAATAGATTAGCTGGTAAATGTATTAAGACCCCAAAATAAACAAATTAAGAAATAATAGGGTGAAATGGTGGTGCACTGGGTAGCACTGCTAACTCATGTTCCTTTTAGGTTCTTCTGTAATTTCTACTTACGATTCCTAGCAGAAAGGTATTTTTTGAGTTTAATTTGACAAAAATAAATTCATATGTATGTGTGTAAAAGTGAAGGCCTGCGGTGCACTCGTATTCATTCAAACTGGATCTGGCTTTGTATTTTTGAAGTGTAAGTGAAATGGAAGTTCAGCAGGCTGTTATAACTGTGTAGTCATGATGTTTTAGGCTGTAGGAATGATCTTGGGGTTTACCTTATCCCACCCTTTGAACATGACAGTAAAAGGTATAGACAAAAGTTTTTTAAGTCAACACTATATAGGAAAACAGTAAGGGAATAGAAAAAAATACAAGGAATATAATAATAAGGCCATAGGGTTGAATGTGATCCGGCCACACATGGTTAAAGCATTGAATACTGTTGAAGTTATTTGGCCAAAATGTCTCTCCACTGTTGTATGGCAGATGGGGACAGTGGCAGACTGGCACAATGGTCCCCATGTCTATAAAGAGAGGTGGCTCTGAGGCTAAAGATCTGTGCTGATATCCAGAAGGTTGCCGGTTCGAATCACCGTCACTGCCAAAAGAGATCCTACTCTGCTGGGCCCTTGAGCAAGACCCTTAACCTGTAATTGCTCCAGGGGCGCTGTACAATGGCTGACCCTGCACTCTGACCCCGAGGAGTATGCGAAAACTAACAAATTCGTGATACAAGAAATTGTATAAGGTGAAATAAAGAATAAAAAAACAAAAAGATGGTGTGTTCCAGATACCAGGGGGTCACAACCCTCACCCTCCCTGAGGAGCCAACGTTGGTGTATTGGAACAGAGGCTCTCTCCAATAGCTGAAACTTAGGATGAACAATGTGGATTCTGTCCTAATCATGGAACAGTGCACCAGTTTTCACAGATATTTGGGAGCTGCTACCTAATGACATTTGAAGCTGGCACATGGCACTCTTACCATGCATAGCAACACCATTGTTCCCACACTGGGATAAGCAGGACCGGTCAGTGTGACGTTTTCGCTCTTCTCTTCCTGTCAGATTGATGTGAGACTTAGTCCAGCCCTGTGGAATTCCTGTGGCACCCTTATCCCCAACAACCCATGCTATGGCTGTGGGGTTTTGTTCCAACACAATTTCTTAATTCTTTACTGATAACAGAAATTACACGTTTAGTTAGTGCTTCCACTCTACATGTCACATTATGCCTGTATTGTAGATTTTTCCTTTCCCAGCATATCATTCAAGTGATTTGTGTCCTGGAGCAGATTAATAATTTTCAGTCCTTTTCTTTTTACTCATCCATTTCTTTCCAAATATTTTATTTAAACACATTCATAAGCACATGCAGTTGTAAATGGGACCAAGTTACAGTATTTGGTGAACTGATAGTTACTTTGTTGTTCCCATATCATTGTTAATTTGCAGCTGATAAGAAGCAAAGAAGAAGCAATTAAATGTAGTAAATGTAGCAATTTAGGACTAAAAACAGCCATTAAGAGATGGGAATCCTAAAAAGCAAGTTAATGAAAATGAAGCGCAAAATGTTTTTTAGTAATAAATGCTTTAGCAACAATGAATAGCTGAAACAAAACTTTGTAGCCATTGCAGTCCTTCTAGACCAAAATGGTCCTCCACCATACATAACCAGTTTTTGAACACACTCTGGAGTACAGAGGCTACTCCGATTCCTTATTGTGCTTTATCCTTTCCATCACACAAACAGTCTTTTCATTAGTTTTTGTAGGTGCTTTTCTAGCCGACTGGCACGTACAGTAGAGGTGAAACCGAAGTTTATAATAAAAGAAAAGAGCATCACACCAACAGCTTCTCGCCAATGCCCATACAGCATCCACCATGTGTCTGGCCTTTTTTATAACATAATTATAATCGCAATATATTATACACATTTCACCAGGAAAAACCATTTACAATATGCATAACCATGCACAACAAAAATATTCTAACTTTATAATCTTGCATATTGTTAACAAGAAATAAAATAGCATACCTTTCCAGAAACAAAAAAAAAAGAACAAGGCGTCATACATACAGCTTCTCACCAATGCCCTATTAAATAATAAATCAAACTGTTTACTAATTATTATCAATGCAAACTATTAATACAAAATAAATAAAATAAAATTTAAAATAAAA
This sequence comes from Polypterus senegalus, assembly GCF_016835505.1. Lineage (NCBI taxonomy): Eukaryota > Metazoa > Chordata > Cladistia > Polypteriformes > Polypteridae > Polypterus > Polypterus senegalus. The sequence continues at coordinate 290,192,524 of NC_053154.1, forward strand.
ATTAAATCCCAAATTATGTACATGGCCATGTTGTAAAACACATCGAATTACATTAAAACACAGAGGCATCACCCTCTGAATAAACACTTTTTCATTTTTGTAAATAAAACATGCAAAAACTACATGTAAGTACTTGGAAAAAAAAAAACATATGACTTATTACGCACTTGAATGTTTCCAAATAATATAAATGTTAAATAAACTAAAATAAAATTAGAAAAGGCTTGGGGACAGCTGAAAATATGACTTTTTCCTACAGCATCCACCATGTGTCTGTTGGCTTAAGAGAGAAACCTGGTGTGTGTGGAGTTGTCTGTGGAGTGTAACATTGATTAGCACCTGTACTACAACATATGATATGCTGCTAACTATATACAAGAAAAACTGATTTTGGGGAAGCTCATAACTACAAACTACAAAAAAATTAGAAAAGACAGAATACACTTTGCTTCACTTTTACATAGAATGCAAAAAGTATGTACTGTCTTTCCATCTGTCTGTCTGCAACAAACAACTCGGTTCCCAGTGGAACAGATTAGCAGAAATTTGGTACACTTACTCTTTATGGAAATTTGTTTGTCAAAGATGTTTTTGTTAAGATATTCCAACTTGATTGCACTGCACTGTACTCTCAAATTTTTCAAAACAAAAATTCCCTTTTACAACAACAAAATTTATTTCTATAGCACATTTTATGCAAAGTATTTTACCAAATGTCAAAGAGAAAGTTACAAGAAAAGAAAAAAATAAGATTAGGTAAGAATATTAATAAACAAGTAACCACGAAAAAGAAAAAACATATGATCTTATAAAATGTATTAATTAGCATAAGGATAGCAACCTTATTTTATATATAAATGACTACACGGAGAAGTGTGTGTCTGCCTGTCCGGTCTGGAAGTGCGAGACTACAGCATGAAGCTCAAAGAAATCAACTCTGTCGCCAAAGTGAAACCGCCGACAAAAATAAAATCGCTTAGTCGCTGATGGACAATGGACATGATCACATCGACAAAACAATGCCGCAGAGGAAGGAGAACCTTGTTTCGTGGCTAATGCACAACCGATGCGACTGATTGATTGAAGTGCTAGAATCCATGATTTCTAGGAGCACGGGCTTACACAGCTTGTATACAATATTTTAATCTATGTCTGTAAAGATGAGGCCAGTTATAAAGTCAGATGGCTAAGAGGACAGAAAGAAAAAACAAAATGTGCAGGGGTCCAAGGCCAAAATTGCTGCTGCTGCTCATTCTGTTGGTGCCACCAGACACCCTGACTTCGGCCTCTGTCCAAACCCATAAGGCACTTTTATTTCAGGAGATGCTGTGAGATTTTGCTGTTTTAGCATCTTTCACCTTGATTTCTTAGGCAGATTAAAATTGTGTTTTCTTTACAATTCAAGGGCACATTCTCTTCTATGGATCTTCATTCCCAATAGTTTTCTCCTGTAAATTTAGGTAAGAGATCATTTTTATCATTGTCCAAAAAACTTGTTGCTGTATTCCATCCTTTGTGCTATTTTTGGAAAAAATATAAAAAATTAAAATAAAAAAAGAACAGTCTAATGTATACAGCGAGAACTCTTCTCAAGATTCTTTACACTCTTGGTGCAATTGGGTTTCATCTATTTCTATCAAAAGATGAAATGAGTTCCCATTTCCATGAGCTTAAGGTCAGATGAGATCAACTTTCAATGTAACTTTAACTTGAATAATAGATTCAAAAACTTGCACTTTCTCATAGCCTTTTCCCCACTGCCTTACTACTGTAGATGGAGTTTATCATTCAGGACTGATGTTTTTTTTTCATTTTCACTTCTCTTCAGTACATGGGATGTATGAATGTATGCCTCAGCATTTTAACTTGTACTTTTTTTACCACACATCAGGAAAATCAATTGTGATGGTATCTGTTATAAACTAAAAGAGGTTTAGGGTTTGGGTTATAATTAATGTTGTTCTGCCCCACATGCTGTTAGCTGTTATTTGTTGAGCTGTGCTCCCCCTTTGTCTTGTCATTTATTAACACACCTGTCAGTCACGTCCCACACTCACAGTAGTGCCATAAATGTCTATGAAACTCACATAAAGCATGTAGGTCCCATAATAAACATTTAAATACAATACACCACATGTGTCTTGTAAGTGTCTTTTAAAGCTTTATTGTTTAATGTATACAGTCTGCTATGTATTGCTTTGTAAATCCTTCTTTATTGTCTTTAGTTCTACACATGCAAATACCTGTAAGTTTCTTTTGTATGTATTTCATTTTACAATGAGGTACGTCCAAGTAAAAGCCTTCAAGAAAGCTCATCCTTGACATTTTTATGTGGATGTTCTGAGTTGTTTAAGTTCTCTGGGGCCACGTTGCACAGACAGCACGGACATACAGAAAAAAGGTTATTGTCAGAATGCTAACACTAGATAAAAATGTTTGGAGACACGATTGAATAAAGAGATATAATCAGAAAGCCAATAAATGGTGAGTACTAGAAAGACAGACGCACAGTTGCCAAAACCAAAACACAAGACAAAAAATGAAGTCAAAATCTAAAGCTTTATTTAAAAAAATGTAGAGTCAAAGAAATTCATTTGTTTTGAAAAGCAAGATGGGTGTTTGGAATATGTCTGCTCAGATGAGGAAGAACAACCAAGGGTGACCTTTTAACCCTTTACATCGTTTCTCGCAGGTCAAGACCTTGGAGTGAACACCCTTGACAATGTGGGATGCAACCATAACAACAGTAGAACAATTTGGCTGTGGCTGCAATTAAAACAAAAGGGCAGCCGAAAACCTTAACAACAATACAAGTTACACAAAATAATACAAAATTGACCTCAGAATCAAAATCAGTGAATAGAAAACAAAGAAAAAAACAAAATGTGTTTTTGATCTCCGCAGGTGTGTGATCTTCATTATGTGCCCTAAGCTACCTGAACAATGACAATATTATCTTTGTTGTATGAGTTTGAGAGGGTCAGTACATCCTCAATCTACATGCTTCCGTTAGGTCAGATTATCTCAGGTTACAACGTGAGCTACCACAGCTATGCTGATGACACACAGCTGTACTTATCTATAGCACCTGATGACTCCGACTCTTTTGATACACTAACACAATGTCTTACTGGTATTTCTGAATGGATGAATAGTAATTTTCTCAAACTAAATAAAGAGAAAACTGAAATTTTAGTAATTGGCAATAATGGATTCAGTGAGGTTATCAGAAATAAACTTGATGCACTAGGATTAAAAGTTAAGACGGAAGTAAAAAATTTAGGGGTAACCGTTGACTGTAATCTGAATTTTAAATCGCATATTTATCAGACCACTAGGATAGCATTTTTTCACTTAAGAAACATAGCTAAAGTTAGACCTCTTATATCATTGAAAGATGCGGAGAAATTAATTCACGCTTTTGTTTTCAGTAGACTAGATTACTGTAACGCACTCCTCTCAGGACTACCCAAAAAAGACATAAATCATTTGCAACGAGTGCAGAATGCAGCTGCTAGAATCCTAACTAGGAAAAAAATCCGAACACATTTCTCCAGTTTTGATGTCACTACACTGGTTGCCTGTGTCATTCAGGATTGACTTTAAAATACTGCTTATGGTTTATAAAGCCTTAAATAATCTCGCTCCATCTTATATATCGGAATGCCTGACGCGTTATATTCCAAATCGTAACCTTAGATCTTCAAATGAGTGTCTCCTTATAATTCCAAAAGCTAAACTTAAAAGAAGTGGTGAGGCGGCCTTCTGCTGTTATGCACCTAAAATCTGGAATAGCCTGCCAATAGGAATTCGCCAGGCAATTACAGTAGAGCACTTTAAAACACTGCTGAAAACACATTACTTTAACATGGCCTTTTTATAACTTCACTTTAACTTAATACTGATACTCTGTATGTTCAATTCTTCATAATAATTATTCACAGTGGCTCCAAAATCCATACTGACCCCTACTCTCTCTTCTGTTTCTTTTTCCGGTTTCTTTGTGGTGGCGGCCTGCACCACCACCACCTACTCAAAGCATCATGATGCACCAACATTGATGGAGTGAAAGCCAGAAGTCTACGTGACCATCATCATCAAGCCCTTCCATGAAAACCCTAAATACAAAGAGGACTGTTTGACTTATGTTAGGTAGATTGCCCAGAGGGGACTGGGCGGTCTCTTGGTCTGGAACCCCTACAGATTTTATTTTTTTCTCCAGCCTTTGGAGTTTTTTTTGTTTTTTCTGTCCACCCTGGCCATCGGACCTTACTCTTATTCTATGTTAATTAATGTTGACTTATGTTTATCTTTTATTGTGTCTTCTATTTCTCTATTCATTTTGTAAAGCACTTTGAGCTACATTTTTTTGTATGAATATGTGCTATATAAATAAATGTTGATTGATTGATCCTCTGTTGAGCTTGCTTCATGATGCTGATTTATCATGATTTTAATCTCAAATCAGTGCCTCAATCCCAAAATCAGGACTAACTTCAAGACAGACCTATAAAACATCCACATAGATAGAAGACAATTGTTGGCCAAATGTGGTTGACGTTTGGCATTTAAGGTTCAGTTATGACAATGGTTAATATCTGGTGGTCCAGAAATGCAGTTTGGCAGGGACACTTTAACTGTCACTGCATGAAAAGAGGTGTATCTGTACTAGGAAACTCCTGTATACACCACTGATTTTCGGAAGTATCCACAAGTACCACTGAGCGTATACATCAAATTCCACCAACCTAGGATACTTCTGGATTGATACCAATTTGGATGTATCTTGCTGAGGGATTCTTCCATGGTACAGCCATTTGTTGCCATGGCAAATAATCCACTCAAGGCTCTTTCAAGGAGACATTCACAACTCAAGAACCATTTACACCTCTGCACAACTCTGTTGTTCTACATTGGTCTTTTATCTCAACATTGATTGGTTGATTTAAAAAAAAACAAAAACACTTCCATTTGTTAAATTTTTTGTTTAGCCCAACCCAAGCCCTCATAGTTTAGTGACTTGATTGGTTATTGGGCAGGTATGTAGACGGACCATATACACTCCCCACCCCCACCCTCCACTGTACTATACATCCCCCACACCATTTAAAAAATGAGAATAAAATTGATTCAGAATTGTTTTTATTAAAATAAAACCAAACACTAATAAATATACAACGTAAGAATAAGAAAAAACTGAAAATATGGAGAAAAAAATGTTTAAATATGACAGTGCAAGTAAATTAAAAACAATGAAACAAACTGAAACAACCACACGCACCAGTGCTTATTAAAGTTCCAAAAATGAATCTTCTTCTGGCCCGATTCCATCAGCTCGTACACGCTGACGGTGTGTAAGAGCATAGCGCATATCCGCCTCCAATCTGGACTGAAGCTGCTGGCAAAGCTCAGACAATTGTGGGTTCCTGTCAGGTGGAGACCTCACAACCCACACCGGTCTTCCATCAACGATGGCATCCTCTTCATCAGAAATCAGGTCCAGAATTGCAGTCTGCCACAGTTCTCTCTCTGCATCTGTTTGGATGACTCCAGGCCTGGACTCCAGCAACTGCAAAACACACCATATGTTAACCCCTAAAAACACCCAGAGATGTACCAAACTTTATATATATATATATATATATAAATAAATATATATATATATATATATATATATATATATATATATATATATATATACACTAATAAAAGGCAAAGCCCTCACTGACTGACTGACTCACTGACTCATCACTAATTCTCCAACTTCCCGTGTAGGTAGAAGGCTGAAATTTGGCAGGCTCATTCCTTACAGCTTCCTTACAAAAGTTTGGCAGGTTTAATTTCAAAATTCTACGCATAATGGTCATAACTAGAAGCTATTTTTCTCCATTTACTGTAATGGAGTTGAGCTCGAAAGCCGTGGGGGGCGGAGTTTTGTGTGACATCATCACGCCTCCCACGTAATCACGCATTACGTAGAAAACCAGGAAGAGCTACAAAAACCCCTGAAGAAAATATGCATTATATAATTAAGAAGGCAGCGAAACAATTAGAAGCGAGCAAGTGACATATAACGCCATATTCAGTGGCTCACGTGAACTGACGCAGTGTGCAGGCAAAAAGCAACAGTTCCAAAGAGTGCTGAACAAAAACCGAATTACACTGCTACGCTCAAATAGACAAACTGCACGCCGTGGCAATAGTAGAGGCTTCGCCTCTAGCGCCGAGGTTCGATTCCTGAGAGAGGATGCACTAAGTATGTACGCGCGCTTCTCGATTCATTTTAGCCTCCCATCCCCTTGGTTTGAGACGTATGAAAAAATATGCAGTTAACGCAGAAAGACAGATCACCAATTGAAGCTTTATGAATAATGGATACTTTATTCGCGATCAATGATTGTTTTGGTAAAGCCATACTCAGTGTATTCATTAGGGGGCCCGGGGATATGAAACGCTGGTAACACAATAAACTACAGATCCCATAATGCAGCGCTTCAGCTGCCTTGCCGAACACTTACCGCGTTAATCAAGTCTAGCTTATGATGCTGCTAGTTATTGCGAAGCTAGCCCACACGATGCCGAAGAGAAAAGGTGATTCTGAACATAGAGCCTTTAAAAACCGATGGGAGGCTGAGTATATGTTTACTGACATTGCCGGTAAACCCGTGTGTCTCATTTGTGGAGCTAATGTGGCTGTAATTACAGAATTTAGTCTGAGACGGCACTATGAGACAAAACATCAGGATAACCTGAAAGACCTGAATGCAATGCAGAAGATACAGAAAGCAGAAGAGTTAAAGAAGAATCTGACACTTCAGCAGACGTTTTTACCCGTGCAAACTCACAAAGTGATTTCAAGTGAAGCTACTTTTATGGGAGACACAAATGCACCAGTGCAACTTGCCCCACTTTCCCTGTTGCCAAGTAATGTTGAACCAAGTCGGCACAACGGTGTTCCCAAATACACACTTTGCTGATGAACTGAGTTCGCACGGCGCTTTGGTGACTTTGAAGAAGAAAAAAAGAATTTTGAGTTGTTTCGCAACCCATTTGCCGTCGATGTGGAAACTGCACCTGTGCAGATTCAGATGGAGGTGATTGAGCTGCAGTGTAATGGCACACTGAAGGCAAAGTACGATACTGCACGGCCCGCACAGTTTATTCACTCCATTCACGCACAAATGCTCCAGCTCCGTCTACATGCGGCTCGAACCTTGTGCATGTTTGGTAGCACATATCTGTGTGAGAAGCTCTTCTCAGTCATGAAGACTAACAAAACAGCACACAGGAGTCGCCTCACTGATGAGCACCTGCAGTCCATCCTGAGAATCTCCACAACACAGAACCTCACACCAAACAGAAACGAACTTGTTGCCAAAAAAAGATGCCAGGCGTCCAGCTCTGATAAAATGACATAAGACAACTGAATAATTTGATTTGTTATTGCTGAAAGGAACAAATTTTATTTATATTTCCAGGTTTTGTTATGCAACATGTTCATATTTGAATTTGTATAATTTTGACAGGATATATTTTATGGAGTGCAAAATCTTTGGGATATTTAAAATTTAAGTTTATTTTTATATAAAATTACATAAGAGTAAAGAAATTTGAATGTTTGTTCTTTTAACGTTTACTTTATTTCTAACTTGTATAATTTAGACAGGATATATTTTTATGGAGAGCAAAATAAGTTATTTAAGGTTTGAGTTGATTTATTCCGGAATAATATTCTGTCGACTAAATAAAAATTTCTTCTATTTAAAATTTAAATAGAACTTGAACAGATACGATAGTTCATAATATCCACGCAGACTTGCACATACGAGTAAGAGCGGGAGTCATCCATTTTAACAAACAGCGTATCGCACTGATACGAAATAGCCTGCCCATTTAATTATTTAGGAATGAATAAATAAATTAAGATTTTGTACAAATAATGTTTTTCATTTTTCTTCCTTCATGGATTCTGGCACCCCCAGCAACAGTTGCTCGCACCCCAAAGACTGTATATATATATATATATATATATATATATGTATTTCTGTGTATATATGTGTGTGTATGTATATGTATGTGTGTATATGTAGATATGTATATATATATATATGTATACTGTATATATGTGGATGTATGTGTATATATGTATGTATATATATATATATATGTATATATGTGTGTGTGTGTGTGTGTATATATATATTGTCACGCGCAGTAGGAGGTCATGGATTGATTCGACAGCACCTGGGAAACCACTCGCCGCCAGGGAATGGTGGGGTATTAACTTTCTCCCTCTGCTTCCTCATAGAAAGAAAGACCTTCCTGCACCATAGGCCTGGATTGACCGCAGTGCGATACTTCCGCCCTTCCTCCGCCATCTTGCCCTGACGTCATCCTTCCCATCCTCCCTTGCGGTCCTTCCCGGCATTCCTCCACTTCCGGCTCCTCCCCAATAAAATGGCCGCGACACCAGGAGTCGGCGTCGCGCATTATGAACTGTTTTGTTTATAATTTTGACCCAATTTTGTTTGTATTTTACAATATACGGGGCCGGAAAACCCCAACACTTGCTACTGTCTCCTCGGTCCTTTACAAGTGGCGAGTCGGCAGGATAGAGATCCCGGAATGACGGAGGGACAGGACCTGAACACCGTGCTGCAGGGAATGAACGCCCAGCTCCAGGCCCTGCAGCAAGCGCAAGCCGCTACCACCGGGAGCTGGAGGCCACGAGGCCAGGTTAGTGGAAGCCCAACGGGCGAGACCAGACCCGCCCAGGCAGCCGCCTCCTCCTATGGTTCCGATGGGCCCTTCGGAGGACGTCGATGCCTACCTGGGCATGTTTGAGAGGACGGCCACCCGGAACGAGTGGCAGCGGTCCGAGTGGGCGTCCATCTTGGCGCCATACCTGAAGGGACCCGCGCTGCGGGCCTATTATGACCTCCCTGAGGAGGAGGCCGCTAATTACGACCTCCTCAAGCCCGAAATATTGGCCCGCTACGGCATTAGCCGGCCAGCAGGCGTCGAATGGCGGAACTGGGTCTTTGACCCGAAAAGCCGCTTCGCGCCCAGGCGTTGAGTTCTGGGGCAAGATGGGCGCTGGCTACGGCCAGAGAGCCCGGCGGGCGGAAAGGGGTCGAGCGGGTGGCCTGTGAAGGCCTGGTCAACGCGATGCCCAGTTCCCTCGCCCAGCAGGTCCGGGACACGCCTATCAGAACATGTCGGGCCTCCTCGACGTCCTGGAGCGTCAGTTGGCGGTCCTCCGACTTGGGGGGTCAGAAAAGCCTGCTCGCGGGAACCGACAGGGACGGGCGGCCACCCCGAGCCCTCGGCGCGCTGCAGAAGCGCCAGCCAGAGCCAGAGAGAGGCCGGGTCCGCGCGCTGTTTCAAGTGTGGCGAGACCGCCACCTGCTGCCAAACTGCCCCATCACATCGCCCGGAGCCTATGGACTGCAGCTGGACATCATCGGAGAGGTATTGTACCCGCCGCATCCCTTGGCGAGTCGAATACGGGAGTGGTGTTGCTAAATGGGCACGCCGTGGTGGCTTTGTTTGATTCCGGCAGCAACATTACCATTGTTGCTCGCCGTTTCGTCTTACCGCAACAGTGGTTAAAACAACACTTGTTGGTTACCTGTGTGCATGGGGGGACTAGGTCATATCGTTCCGCTCACTGCTATGTTACCTGGAAGGGGGAACCAATCCAAATGACGGTCGCTGTGTTACCTGACCCCCTTCCCAGTGATTCTGGGACAAGACTGGTCTAAAAGAATCAGCGGTAAGCCATTCGCGCCCGGGGCCTCGTTGGATCTTGTTATGAGGGGAAAAGGCACCCTCCCGCGGCCTCCACGCCGTCAAGGGCAGGCCCTATGGGGCTGGTGTCTCGGGGACCTTTCGTGGCTACGGACCTTGACCCGGAAGATTCCGCCGGAGAAGGGACTAGCCAGGGAACTCTTCCCCGGGCCCAGGCCCCAAGACCCTCTCGCGGCCTGGACCATCAATTTCGGTCCACGCCGCCTCCTTTAAGAGGGAGCAGTGGAATGATGACTCCTGCGCTTTGCCCGAATGCGATCGTTCTGCCTAACAGCTCAACAGCGGACGGATCCACACCGCGGGAACCCTTCTTTGTCCTTGAGAATGATCTGTTGTACCGAAAGTGGCTACCCATGAGGGCGAGGTGCGGAAGTTGTTGCTAATTCCGCGTACCTTCCGGCGGAGATATGCGAGTTGGCACATGCTCACCTCCTAGGCCCACCTCGGGGCCGAAAAAACACTGGAGAGGATTAAGCTCCGCTTTTACTGGCCTGGGATCAATGAGGAGGTCCGGCGGTTCTGTCAATCCTGTCCGGAGTGCCAGACCCGCCAGATTCCTAGGAGGGACCGTGCTCCTCTAGTCCCTATTCCCCTCGTGGACATCCCTTTGAAAGGATAGGGGTCGATTTGGTGGGACCCTGGAGCCCTCAACCCGTGGCCACAAGTATATCCTAGTCATGGTGGACTATGCCACCCGGTACCCAGAGGCGGTTCCCCTGCGCCCGCTAATACTAAAAGCATCGCACGGAACTGGTTAACTTTTTTCACGTGGGCATACCCAAGGAGGTCCTCACGGACCAGGGTACGCCCTTCACTTCGGATACGTTCAAGGAGGTAGCCAAATTACTGCAGATAAAGCACCTGAAAGCGTCAGTCTATCACCCGCAAACTGACGGGTTGGTGAGCGATTTAATCAGGCGCTTAAGCAGATGCTCCGCAAGGTAGTCAGCGCTGACGGCAGGAACTGGGACCAGCTCCTCCCGCCGTGCTTTTGCCTACCGGGAGGTACCCCAGGCCTCTACAGGCTTCTCCCCTTTGAATTACTATACGGGCGACAACCCCGGGAATCCTCGACATCCTAAAAGAAGGCTGGGAGGCCGAGGCTCTTCCCTCCTCTAACATTTTGAGTACGTGGCGCAACTGCGCGACCGACTCACAAAGATCAGGCCCCTCCTAAAAGAGCACGTGACTCGTGCGCAAGCAGCGCAGGCCGGTGTTACAACCGCAACTCCGTCCTCAGGGAGTTCCGCCTGGGACCGAGTTATGGTGCTCGCCCCGACCTCCCACTCGAAGCTGCTCGCTCACTGGCAAGGGCCTTACGAGGTTAAGGAGAGAAAGGACTGCGTCGACTATTTGGTGAAACAGCCCAATCGCCGTCGAAAGTGAGAGGATCTATCATGTCAACCTGTTAAAGCCCTGGAGATAGAGAGGAGCTCCCAGCTCCCGTAGGTCACTCTCCCTTTCGCAAGCACAACTGCCCTTAACCTCGGAAGAGCTGACCCCAAGCAGCGGCAGGAGTTAGCCCAAACACTCCGAGCCATCCCGAGGTAGTGAGCGAGTCACCCGCCGGACGCGCTGATTGAGCACGATATAGTCACGGAGCCCGGGGTAATCGTCCGGGAGAGGCCCTACCGACTCCCGGAGGCAAAGCGCGCAGAGGTCGAACTGGAGGTGAAACGTATGTTGGACATGGACATAATTGAAGAGAGCCATAGTCCCTGGTCCAGCCCTATTGTCCTCGTCTCCAAGCCAGGCGGCTCCTGGAGGTTCTGTAATGACTTTAGGCGTCTGAATCAGATCTCCAAGTTCGATGCCTACCCCATGCCCCGCATTGATGACCTCCTTGGCGGCTGGGTGCGGCTCGATATCTGACTACCCTTGACATGACAAAGGGTATTGGCAAATTCCTTTAACGGCATCCGCAAAGGAGAAAACGGCCTTTAGCACCCCTAGCGGGCACTGGCAGTACAAGGTCCTCCCATTTGGGCTGCACGGGGCCCCGGCGACCTTCCAACGTCTGGTAGATAGAGTGCTGAAGCCCCACCAGTCCTATAGTGCCGCCTACCTGGATGGCGTTGTCATCTATTCCGGCACCTGGGAGGAGCATCTACTGCAGGTCGCAGCTGTCCTCCGAACACTGGCTAAAGCCGGCCTCCGCATAAACCCCGGAAGTGTTTTTGGATTAAAGGAGGCCAAATATTTAGGCTACCTCGTGGGACAAGGACAGGTGCGCCACAGAGCTCCAAAGTTAAAGACATCTTAGAATGGCCCGTCCAGTACCAAGAAACAGGTGCAGGCTTTCTTGGGGCTTGCGGGTTACTACCGCCGGTTTGTTCCCGTTTCTCGAAGAGCAGCACCCTTGACTGACCTGACAAAAGGGCGCCCCTATACGTGGTGTGGACCGACAAAGCAGAACAGCGTTCAGTGACCTAAAGAAGGCCCTAACGTCGGCACCTGTGTTACGGACGCCCGATTTTGGGCTCTTCCAGACCGACGCCGGACACAGGCCTGGGTGCCGTGCTGAGCCAAAGCGTCGATGGTGTCGAGCACCCTGTGATGTACCTTAGCGGAAACTGATGGACCGGGAGACCCGCACGCGGCAGTGGAGAGGGAGGCCTTGGCCATTAAGTGGGCAGTGACCCACCTCCGGTACTACCTGCTGGGTCGCGAATTCGCTCTGGTGACTGATCACGCTGCACTTCAGTGGATGTCCCTACACAAAGAGTCGAATCCGCGGGTCACCAGGTGGTTCCTGGACTTACAGCCGTATAAGTTCACTGTCACTTATCGGCGGGCACCCTTCAGGCCAATGCCGATGCCCTCTCTCGTATTCACGACCTCTCGGTTAGGTCCGCCCGACCTGACGGTCCTGGGCTAAGGGGGGGATCGTGTCACGCACGCGCGAGTAGGAGGCCGCGGATTGATTCGACAGCACCTGGGAAACCACTCGCCGCCAGGGAATGGTGGGGTATTAACTTTCTCCCTCTGCTTCCTCATAGAAAGAAAGACCTTCCTGCACCATAGGCCTGGATTGACCGCAGTGCGATACTTCCGCCCTTCCTCCGCCATCTTGCCCTGACGTCATCCTTCCCATCCTCCCTTGCGGTCCTTCCCGCATTCCTCCACTTCCGCTCCTCCCCAATAAAATGGCGCGACACCAGGAGTCGGCGCGATTATGAACTGTTTTGTTTATAATTTTGACCTTTTGTTTGTATTTTACAATATACGGGGCCGGAAAACCCCAACCCTTGCTACTGTCTCCTCGGTCTTTACAATATATATATATATATGAAAATATATATATGACAGCAACACTCATCACTCACAACAGTGACAAAACAATTACATTGACAATCATGTTACGTTATTTTCAAAATGTTTCCTTTTCTTTTTCATTACTTCTTTAACACACTACTTCTCCGCTGCGAAGCGCGGGTATTTTGCTAGTATATATTAATTTGTACACTTACTCGTCTTTTCCTTTGTCGGTTTTTAGCCCATATCTTAATGGAGTCTTTTGGCTGGGACTTTCCTGGCTGAGACAAAGAATATTTCCTCCGCAATGTCTCATAGTAAGTCCTACAGCATGCTGAATAAAAAAATAATTCATATAAGTGACAAAACCAATTCAAATTATTAGAGGGACAACAATAAAGGGGACATGAACATAATTGTAATAACAATTCCCCTTTATATATAAATATTAAGTGTATAAATTACTCTTTATACACTCAGGGTCTGTATCTGCAAAAGTCGTCTTCAATTCCTCCAGCAGATATCTCATTACTGCCTGGTTATGAGGTGAACTTATTCTGTGTGGAAAGAGAGTAGTGTCATTAATTACATTTAAAATGATTACATAAAACCCCATACATAGCATATAAAAAAAAACACAGCTTACCCAGTTTGTGGATCATATTTATGCGGGCTGTTTTCCGAATTATGGAGGCGCCTTACAGCTTCCTGTAACATTGAATTAAAAACGCTTTAGTAGATACACGCATACATGCATGGGAAACAAAGAATTTTCAAACAACATCTTATAATTCGGACGTGACAAACTGTTAAATAAGCTAGACGCAAGGAACAAAAGTAGATGTGTAGCCAAGCGCTAACTTAGGCTAACTTGGCAAGGTATAATTTTCAACTATATTGTCGGCTAATATAGGCCTAAAGCTCAACTTACTGCAATGCCCACGTTATGCACCCTCTTGACTCTTTTAAGCGCATGACTCTTCCTGCCGTCTTTGCTTGCCGAACTTGCACTGAAGCGCATCAAGATGCTGGATAGCCTCTTCGGAAAGAGCAGTATGCAGCCTGCTGCTAATCCCCCCACCCGGCTATGATAACAAAGACAACACCTCTACTTGATAGTCATTAACATATGAAAGGCTCTTACACCTCACAGCCATCACACCTCATTGCTAGCTGTGAGGATTCTTTGAAACTTCCACCGATTCCTGTATACATCCACATACGTAAGGTATCTGGTTGTTTCACAAAATTTCCTTTTGCATGTTACCTTTCCAAGGACTCTACCTCATACATCTTGCAAACGTAGATTTTAGCGGAGATTTCCCATACCATATTTGTCCGGATACAGCTCTTTTCATGCAGTGTGTAAAAATAAAATAACAATAATCCACCAAATAATCCAAACAGTCAAATTAGGTTATGTACAGAAATAACAAGGGGGGAAAAAAGCAGACTAAACTAAAATAAGTATTTAAAAACCAAAAAAAACAGAAAAAACCTCAGTCCATAGCAAAAATCTACCCTAACGATATTTACAAAAATATGGCTCTGATGCATCCTTGAGCAAAACAAGCTCCCCTGCATCCAGAACAATGAGGAGCCTCCACTGACTAAAATTGACTAAAACCACCAGCCACTGAGCCACTCTCTCCAGCAAGCGCTATCCCTGGTACACTTCCCCTAGTGGACGATGGCTTAACACTTATAAACTGCATGTCATTTCTCTCCTGGAACACCCTGCGGCTGGACAGAACTAACAGCTGTATTAAAGGGGAAGACAGCCTCTGTCACTCAAAACAAAACTGTACACAATACAACCTAACAGAAACAATAATAACGAAATTGACATGTTATTTGTAAATCTACTGGTAAATGAAATAAAATGTAAACAAGACTGGTAACTTATTAAAAAAAACTCTATACAGTACCAATAAATGGCATTCTTCCCACCACCCCCAGCTGTCTTTTGCAGCTTACTGTTCTCTAAGCATGTGCTTGACCGAAAGCGCCATGTTTAAAATTATCTTCTGACTTTTGTGTGCATCTTTATTTGCTGGAGGCCAGGTGAAGAATACGGACCTCTGGTGACCCCCTCACATGGTAAATGCTACTATTCAAACTGTTTTAGTTCAATGCTGGAACTGCGGCATTTAAACTTCTGTTCACGCTGCTGTGTATTTATTTACACTATAAAGCTTCAACTGTGTGCTTTGCTTTGGGGTGGAGGATGTTTGATAATTAACAATTAATAAGACGCCCATCCAGGCAACGCCATAATAACATGGGATTTGAAAAAGACATTTTAACTTTTTTTTTTTGTTTTGGTTTGTTATTTCAACTTATAGAATTTCTTGTATTAGGAATTTGTTAGTTTTCGCATACTCCTTGGGGTTAGAGCGCAGGGTCAGCCATTGTACAGTGCCCCTGGAGTAGTTACAGGTTAAGGGTCTAGCTCAAGGGCCCAGCAGAGTAGGATCTCTTTTGGCAGTGATGGTGATTTGAACCAGCAATATTCTGGATACCAGCACAGATCTGTAGCCTCAGACTTGGTTAATTAATTATCAGTTTTACCTTCAGCAATACCAGTAATTACTCAAATACATCAGGAAGGCTCCTACTTTATTTACCTTAACTTTCTCTGTTGTAGAAGGCAGGTCTTCAGATTAGTCTTATATATTAAGGTAACTGAAGCACACTCATTTTAAGAAACAGAATAACACAATTTATTTGTAAATGTAAGGATTATAGAAGTATAATCAATGCATATACTGTATATACTGACATGCAAGACTGGACACAGACAGACTAGACAGACAAATATATAACATATAGGCTGGCAATTTACTGGTTGTTTAGAGTTCGATTTTATCTTGGCACAACTAATTTATGATACCAAGTTTTTATGAATGATTTTTCGATGTTGTGTGGAAATTTTGCTTTGCTGTTCGTCCGGGTTCAAGTGGAAGATTCCTCATGCTTTAGAATGCACTCTTTGCTACATGGTACATGTCAGTGCTGTGCTGCTGCTTCTTTAGCTTGCCTTCTGCTAATAGACAGACAGACAGACAGATAGACAGATAGATAGATAGATAGATAGATAGATAGATAGATAGATAGATAGATAGATAGATAGATAGATAGATAGATAGATAGATAGATAGAGCATTTTACTTATCTAACAGATTGATAAATAAAAGGCACTATGTAAAATAGTGAAATTATAAAGATATACAAATAGTAAAGAATGAAACAGAATAGTAAAAGAATAAATACTATAGAATAGAAATAATATACTGACATATTAATGAAGTTAACTGCCATAGTAAAGCATTTCTAAACTATACTCTCGATTCCCATTGTCATCCTATGTTTTCTGTCTTGGATATATCTGTTTGCCAGCGTTCTGACTATTTGCCTGTCATTTCTATACTGTATTTTTGATTGACTGCAGTGTGTATGATTGATGATGTTAACCTGTTTAGCCTCTTTTTGATTAAAAACTTGTAATTATATTGTTAGCTCTAATCTAGACTGCTACACAATTTAAATAATTTGAAAAATGTATTTAATGTACCTCAAATGTAGTGGGTATTGTTTTCATAAGATAATAAAATAATATCTAAATGTTTGAAACATATCAATTATGACATGTTTAAAAGGACACATGTACGTACCTTACATTTAATCAGTAAATAAACCATGTAACAAAACGTGCACTACTACTACAGAAATGTGTGTTTAAAAATGTGCATTACCTAACAGTTTCTTTGGATTACTGGCCAGATGTCAGGCTGCAGAGCTATTTTATTTGGAGCAAAGTGTATTTATGTGGCAAAATGGAGAAGTTCTGTGATTTTTGTGTTTGTGACAATAATACAATACAATAAGAGTTTAAGCAAAATGGCACCTTTTATTGGCAAGAAGGGGCCTCATGTGCCTTGAAAGCTTGAATATTGTAATCTGTACAGTTAGCCAATGAAAGGTGTCATTTTGCTTGACTTCTGTTTACATCCATAATGTCTAACACAGTACAACACCCTACAACAAATTCAGTCAAAAATAACATTTTTTGTCCAGCAGTGCATATTTTATTAATATTTTTGCTGAAGCATTTGTATAACTCTCTGTTTTTAATATTCATGTTAATAATAATTGCCAGCAGGTGTATGGTCTGATTTGTTTCCAAAGGTGCTGTCCGTCAAAACTGCTTGACTTCAAGCGCCACTGATCAAGAAACAAAACACTGGGTGAAGCGCTGGCTCCAGCTTTCTGACAGGGATGGGGGGTGCCAAGCAAGGCAGTGTCATGAATGTATCTCTTGAAGTGGATAGTAGACATTCAATCCATGTTAAAAACTGTTCTTATGGGGTTTTTTATATGATGTTTGTTTCTTTAAGACACTTAGTTTAAGGTAAAATGTTTTTTAACATAACATGGAAAACTTTGTTTGAGAAAGAGTTTTGTTTAGACTTTTAAGGGTCTTTTAAAAGTCAAGTTATCATTAAGTACATTTTTGTTTCCATGCTATCTTTGAATGTTCTTTTTTATGTATTCTGCCATTTGTTTGTCTTCTGTTCTCCAAGTTCATGCAAAGTCATTTGTTGTGAGCAGATGGTGAAACAGTTTAATAAATGGTTACATCTAGTCTTTGCCCTTCTTTTTGAAAATTTAGCATCCAGCCTAAATCATGCTTCAAACCAGGCATTATGAAGATTGAGCTGTGGCTGTGCTCTGGCCCAAATAATGTTTCATTTATGGTCTTATTTTGGTTGAGCTATAGTTGTGCTCTGGCCCAGATGTGCTTCACACATTGTCTTAAGATGGCTCAATTGTGTCTGTATTGTGGCCCAGTTCTGGCCCATACCATATCAGAGATATGGCTTAATAAGGTCTGACTTGTGACTGTGATCTGGAAGCCTGATATGAATTCATCGCTGTAATTCCACAGTGGTATGTGGGCCAAATGAAAGTGGTAAGCATGAGCCCCCACTGGGCTATTACTTATTTGCTATCTGGGCAGTAGGCTTCACTACTACAAAGTAATCCAGTCCCTCAAACTCAAGAAGCCGGCTTTGAGGCCTGTGCACCTGAAGGAAGCGAAAGCTTCTAAAATCTTACAATAACAGTACACTTATACTCAGAATGTGTATAATGTATACCTTTGTCATTGTGCTTCATATAGTAATTTATATCTTACTTCTGGGATTTGGTCGAATCAATAATAATATATTTGTTCTTGTCACATTAAGTTGGCATTGTCTTGTGTGTATAATCTTTCTGCATTTGACAATTTGTGCAGGTTTCCTAAATGACTAATTGAGAATAAGAATTAATTGATCTATCCATCCATTATGGGACATGCTTGATCTAGTTCAGAGTTATGTGGAGTAGAACCCATTACGAACACTTAGCGCACAAACCAGAAAGCAGCCCTGTCACTCATATGGATCAACATTGGGGCTTCTGTTCTACATTTTTCTACATTCCAGAGATATATGACATATGAGTTATGTTACAGTATGGAGGAAAGTCAGAGTACATGAAAGAAATCCCAATCAACGCTGGGGTAACATGTGAGACAGTACATAATAATGATATAGTCATATTACTACAGAAGAACATAATTTTTAAAATGGGAAGAGACCATTCAGTCTATTAAAAGTGTTTTATTAGCTTCTAGCTAAGCTGTCCTAATAACTCATCCATAAACTTTGTCAAGATTTCTGCTTCTGCTGCAGGACTTAGTAGTGAGTCTCAGATTCAGATTTGTGTATTAAGAAGTGTGTTCAAATGACAAAAACAGTATTTTTACCAATATAGACAATTACGAATTTTGCAAAAGTTCAAAGTAAGTGACAGCTGTATACTTATACAAGAGGTGACTGTAAAAGCTTCAGTAATTTTTGGGTGTTTATCCCCACTACCCCTTTTGTACAGGCCACCTTTGTTTAGATAGCTTATTCATTACATGAAGACTGAATTTCTCTATTATTTGATTGTTTGGCTCATCTGTTTACTTTGATAGCCCTTACATATCAGACTTACCTGTGAGACAGACACAAGTCAGCAAAGTGATAGATAAGTGAGGTGGGGGTGAGGTGGTCCTTTTTGGCTTAATGTCTATCGAATAATGCAAAAGTAAGTAAAAGCTCTAAAATCAGACCACCAGGCAAATAAGAGTTAAGAACTGTAAGGAAGATTACAAGGGAAACTAGATTCTAGTTGTGTATTTAGTGTCTGAGATGATGTGTGGAAAATAATAATAAGGCCAGTTTATATGTTGGATGGCAGCCAAAGGAAGAGATTGTTTGTTGTAAGATTGCTGGCATTAGTTTTTTTTTTAAAAAAAACTGATGTAGTAATCGAGCGCGATCAGAGTGTGGTCCTGAAACTTTTATTCTAAAGTAGCATGGAGCTGTAGCATGGCATGTAATTTTGTTGAAGGAGGGTGAAGTCAATAGGGCTTTTTGTAATGTTGCTGGACAAACTAATATTATTCTTCTGCATCTACAATCTGAAGGATTACTAATTAATAAACACCACAGCTGTCATGGTGTTTGTCTAAAATGTAGTGTAGGACTAGTAAAGTGTAATATCACAACACAACAATTAACATACTATCATTAAGTTTCTAATGTAGAGTATAGTATGCCTTTGGAGATTCATTCTCATCTAGTCAACCTATAATAACCTGTACCCTTTCATATGCTTCTTTCAATAACAGCACAATAATTGAGTTTGTGATATCCAGCATCTATGCTGACTTGTTCTGAAACAAGAAAAATATTGTATATATAATATATATATATATTGTGGAAGCTGGCCCAGGCACAGACAGGCAGACACGTTCATGTCACCCACACACGTTTATTTACACTATTTACAAAGTCCAAGTGCACCACAAACCCCCAAAGTCCTGGCCACACAATGCCTTTCTCTTCAGACCGCCTCCTTCTCTCTTCTCCAGGTCAGTCCACTCCACTCCCGACTCTTTCTTGAATGAAGGGAGGCGGCCCCTTTTATTATCACCCGGATGTGCTCCAGGTGGGTTCCGGCAATCACACGTCGACACACCCCTGCGTGGCGGAAGTGCTGGCTGCATCCCCAGAAGCACTCCGGGTGTCCCTGCTCTTCTTCCCCCCAGCACTTCCTAATGTGGTGGAAGTGCTGAGGTCCAGGGCTTCAAAGGCATGGGGGCGCCCCCTGGTGGTGATCACAGGCCCCTACAGGGTGGAGCTTCAAAGCTCTGTTCCCGTGGCCCCCAAAGAAACCAGGCGTCGCCCCAGATGGTCTGGGAAGGCGCAAGCCCTCCTCCGGTCCTCCTGGGTGCCCCGGCCGGGTCGCCACCCCAGCCACCTCTGACAATATATATATATATATATATAGTGGAACGCGGTTGGGGGTGTTACCCAGCCGGGATGGCAAAGAGGACCAGAGGAGGGCTTGTGCCTCCTCTAGACCACAAGGGGGCGCCCGCCCTGGTGGGGTTGGGGACCCTGTAGGGGCCTGTGGTCACCACCAGGGGGCACCCCGGTGCCGGGAGAGCCCTGGACCTCAGCACTTCTGCCACACCTGGAATTGCTGGGGGGATGAAGATCAGGGACACCCGGAGTGCTTCTGGGTGCGGAGCCAGCACTTCCGCCACACATGGGAGTGTCGGTAGAGGAGTGTTGGGAAGCACGTGGAGTCCATCCGGGCATGTATATAAGGGGCCGCCTCCCTCCATTTGATGGTTGGAGTCGGGTGAGGAGTGGACAAAGTCTTGCTGGAGAGGAGTGGAGGCGGCCTGAAAAAGAGAGGCACTGAAGAGAGAGGCCTGGACTTTGGGGTGATTGGTGCTGAGGCCCTGGATTGTGCACTGAACTTGTAAATATTAGTGTAATAAATGTGTGTTTTGGGTGACAAAACGATGTACATCTGTCTGTGTCCGGGGATCATTCCACAATATATATATATATATATATATATATATATATATATATATATATATATATATATACAGTAATCCTTCTCGATCGCGGGGGTTGCGTTCCAGAACCCCCCCGTGATAGGTGAAAATCCGCGAAGTAGAGACCATATGTTTGTATGGTTATTTTTATATATTTTAAGCTCTTAGAAACTCTCCCACACTGTTTATAAATATTCTCCGCACAGTTATACAGTAAAAAGTTTATAGCGGTTGATCCGCTTCAGACAGATAAATGCATTTCCAAGAAGTAGGATTCTTTATTTATAAATCTAATATTTTCACAGTTAGAGCATTGAAAACCTGTTTACGACCTTCTAAATACGTTTTTTAACATTATTAGAGCCCTCTAGACATGAAGTAACACCCTTTAGTCAAAAGTTTAAACTGTGCTCTATGACAAGACAGAGATGACAGTTCTTTCTCACAATTAAAAGAATGCAAACATATCTTCCTGTTCAAGGTGCGCGTCAGGAGCAGAGAATATCAGAGAGAGAGTAAAGTAAACAGTCAAAAATCAACAGGGCTGTTGCGTTTTTAAGTATGCAAGCACCGCGATAAAGCGGCGCAATGAAGGGATCAATGAAAAGGTAGCCTTTCAACATTTTTTTTACAGGCGCGTCCGTATCTTCTAAGCAAACAGCCACTGTGCAAATAGCCGCTCTGCTCACACCCCCTCCAACAGGAGCAGATAATGGGGCTAATCATACGTCTCCCTGATGGTATTGCATGATGGATAAGTATCTGCTTGTATTTCTCAGAGAGAGTGAGAGACACAGAGAAAAGCAAACAATGAAAAATCAATACGGGCTGTTAGAGCTTTTAAGTGTGCGAAGCAGCGCACGGCAAGCATATTGTATATCATTGATGAGTTTTATTTAATATGTAACACATGCTCTGATTGGGTAGCTTCTCAGCCATCCGCCAATAGCGTCCCTTGTATGAAATCAACTGGGCAAACAAACTGAGGAAGCATGTACCATAAATTAAAAGAGCCATTGTCTGAATAAATCCGCGAACCAGCGAAAAATCCGTAATATATATTTAGATATGCTTACATTTAAAATCCGCGATGGAGTGAAGCCGCGAAAGTCGAAGCGCGATATAGCGAGGGATTACTGTATATATAGGGTGGTGTCAAACTCTGGTCCTGGAGGGCCGCAGTGGCTGCAGATTTTCATTCTAACCATCCTCTTAATTAGTGACCTGTTTTTGCTGCTAATTAACTTCTTTTGCCTTAGTTTTAATAAATTTGACTCAGGCCCCTTTGTTGTTTCTTTTTCCTTAAAATAATAATGAAACACAAAACGAGATGTCACATGACCAGCTCACCTGTGCCCATCACACAGTATCTGAAAATAAAGAACGGTGAAGGTCTCATTAAGGTTGATCTCTCAAGTCACCAAAACATTTTGATGGAATTCTTAGAAAAAACAGAAAATCAACAGAAATTTTGCTGGTCGTATGTTGGCTTGTTTCACATCTCATTTCTGTCTGGCTGTCATTTAATGAAGAGAATATTTAATTCAGAGCACTGAATCCTTAAAAACAGGCTATTAAAATGAAGAGAAAAGAAGTTAATTAACAGTGAAGACTGGTCACTGATTAGGGAAAGGGTCAGAATGAAAACCTGCAGCCACTGCAGCCCTCCAGGCCTGGAGGTCGACACCCATGAGTTACTATTCCTCCCGCCTTCACTGTTTCCAACAAAAATATAAAAGTGCGGAAACATTTTGAACATCCCTCGTGTATAAATATTGTGAGCTGGGGGCTGTTCGCATTCCTACAGGTTAAAAGAGATGCTGAAAGACTACCTTCACATTGCTCCTTTGCTTGCTGGGCTGATCTATCACGCGATCTGCACGGTACTTCTTAAAAGTCCGAACAGCACCTGTCAGTTTTGTTTGCTTTTCTCTCCCTCTTTGTCCTTCCCTGCTCCTGATGCACATTCCTTTGAAGAGGAAGATATGTTTGCATTCTTTTAATTGTGAGATGGAACTGTCATCTCCGTCTTGTCAAAGAGCACATTTAAACTTTTGAAAAAAAAGACATAGTTTGTTTGCAGTGTTTGAATAAAATTCCTGTCTCTACGACCTCCTGTGTTTCTGTGCAAATCTGTGACCCAAAAGTGTTACAAACATGTTCTTCTTAAGTTTGCATATGCTGGATTTTGTCCAAGTGTCTGTTTGATGGCGTTCTCATTTGATAGCCAAGATTCGGCCAGCTCTCTGGCACTTTTAGTACTGGCTTTAAATTTTACTTGTACATTGTCCCAGTTAAATGTATGTCCTGTTGATTTAGTGTGCATATAGATCAATGATCCTTCAGACACCTTGTGGTGATAAGGGAGTGAGTGCCAGGTGGGGTGGGGTTTCTGATTCAAGTCCACCCTACCTGGCACTCACTCCCTTAACACCACAAGGTGTCTAAAGGTGCAACCTGAATCTCGGCCAGGTCAGGCATCAGAATAGCACACAATCCCATGAACAATCTATGCATGGGGCCTTCAATGCTATAAACAAGAAATTGACAGCAGAAACACGAAATGCAGTTTATAGCATTCCATGCAGTTCTTGCTCAGCGGTATACATAGGACAAACATCAAAAAGAATCACAACACGTATACAGGAACATTGCAACACCATCAGAAGAAAGGACTCACGATCATTGATCTGTACGCACACTAAATCAACAGGACATACATTTAACTGTGACAATGTACAAGTAAAATTTAAAGCCAGTACTAAAAGTGCCAGAGAGCTGGCTGAATCTTGGCTATCAAATGAGAACGCCATCAATAGACACTTGGACAAAAAATCCAGCATATGCAAACTTAAGAAGAACATGTTCGTAATAAACAAAACTTTACACCCAATAAATTTCCTGATCACACTGACTTAGCCAACATCCCTTTCCCCCCCACCCTGTAATTTTTGCTATATATTGCCTTTGATTCTTGTAAGTCTAAGTATTATCCTCTGATGAAGACCCCTGGCAGGGGTTGAAAGCTCAGGAATAAAAACTACTTTATGATACATGATTCATTTTTTCTCCCTTTGTGGATCTCCAGCTGCAAATATATATATTATATATATATATATATATATATATATATATATATATATATATATATATATATATATATATATATATATAGTCACACATGCGCGAATAGGAGGCCGCGGATGGACCTTAAAACACATCGAAAGATGTTCGCCGGCGGGGAATGGCGGGTACTAACCTTTCTCCTTTGTTTTCCAGAAGTAAAGACACTCTGCCATAAGGCACTGTACCACAGTACGTCCACTTTGCCCTTTCTCCGCCATCTTCCCTGACGTCAGCAGTCCCGTCATCCCTCACGCCTCCTTCCCAGCATTCCTCCAATTCCGGCTCCTTCCATATAAAATGGACGCCGACGCCTAGTATGGCGTCGCGCAGATGAATGTTTTTGTTTTCTCTGTTTGACCCGTTTTTTTATTGTCTGTGGATTGTAGACAATATACGGGGCCGGAAAAACCCCAAACCTTTTTCTGTTTCGCTCTGAATTCTTTACAATATATATATATATATATATATATATATATATATATATATATATATATATATATATATATATATATATATATATACATACATATACATATACACCCAAAGCTACATGTCCCTAATTGGCTCCCTAACTGACTGTCATGTAATAGTTGGGCTGTTTTCAGACAAACTAAGGAAAACAGGTTTCACTATTGAATTTGTTTCATGACCCTGAGGTCCACAAAAATTCACATACAACTTAATCTAATCATAAAAAAATCGGAGAAAACCACAATGAAGTTATGCATTCAGTAGTTGGAAAGGGCCATCATAGTGCTGATTGCAGGATAGCACAGATGGTACCGCCATGATTCATGTTTGCCGGTATTTGTTTTAGCCTAATCTTATGATTTTCATTCATACATATCTGCAGGAGAGAATTAGTTGGACAGAGAAGATGACAACTAAGAAGTGATGTGGAGGATGGGTATAGAAAAGAGTATGGTTGTCTGTCCAGGATTTGAAATCACCTGTAGCTCGCAAACCATTTGACTTATTGACCTGAAATTTGGTACACATATATTACGTGACCTCTACTGCCTGCTTTCAGGGTGAAAATTTTTATCACTCTTTTTATTTATATTTTATTTTATTGTAGAGGTAACTCACAGCACAGTGCAGCGAGGAGGCCGTGCGGCTGTTCTCATCCCTACCACCTTCAACTGTCACTTCCTCTACCTCTTCATATTTAAATCATTCTTGAGGCAGATTGAACACTTAAGTGCCAGATTAAGTGAAAAAATTAAGAAAAACGTACTAAGTAATTGGAACACAAAAACTGACTTAATCAGTTTTAACGCAAAAAGATGCCGACGAAAGAATTGAAGAAGCAGGCCGCTGGGTTGGAGAAAAGAAGAACTGCTCAGGAAGCAGCAACAACCTCTGAGCAAACGAATGCTAAATGTACAGTGAAAGAGGGTGAAAACTATAAGTCAAGTGTATTTACTGCACGTTATCGTGCAGTACGCTGTTACTGTTTAAACCTATTATTGAAATCCCTTCAAGAAACTTTCTCTAACTCTGTCTGTTCTGCATTGTTCATTATTAGTTCATATTTATGACTTGTTCCTCATAATTATTCACCTGCACATTTAAATGTGTCACTCCTGCACATAGGTATGTTATTAGTCTTCTTATGCACAATCATGATAACAGAGTTTCCTTCTGCTAGGAAAAACAAAATGGCTTATAGCCTTAGTTACCATTGATACATTTTAAACTACAAATGAGACAAACTTGTACCTCACAATTTAAAAAAAATAGGAGCTAATCACTTACACAGTACTGTAGAACATCTCTTTAAGGTATTTGGTAACATTTTGATCACCCCTCATATTTTCTTTATTGTAAAGCTTATCAACATGTTACTGCACTAAACAAAATCACGTATGTAAAGAAATCAAAAAAAATTCAGGGGAAGTGCTTTTAGGACTGAAGCCAGGAAGAACATCTTTACTCAAAGAGTTGTGCGAATCTGGAAGAAACTATTGAGACGTGTAGTAGAAACAGAAACCTTGACAACATTTTAGAAGAATCTAGATGATATACTGGGACAGCTTAGCCATTAGCTAAACAAATGGGCTTGATGGACTAAACGGTCTCCTCTCAATTGTCAAATCTCTCATGTTCTTATAACACAATTTAGAATTGCAGATTAAACTAATCTACTCAAGTTTGGTAAGAAACCAGACAACCTGCGGACAACTCATGAAGACATGGGAAAACTGTAAATTCTTATAGATTAATTCATCATTAGATCTTTGATCCATAGAACTGTGAGGCACCAGTGCTAAACACAGTGCCATTCTAATGCAGTGTGTTGCAATGTAGATTTTATTTGTCATGTCATAAGTGTACAGGGTATCACAGGAGACTGGGGGTCAGACCCAGCCAGGACGCCTAGAAGGACCAAGAGATGGCTTATATGTCGCCCGGGCCACGAAGGGGCAACCGCCCTGGATGTTGAGGGGACCACGGGAAAGGAGCAAGGAGGCTCAAGTCCATTGGGGCCCATGGCCACCGCTAGGGGGTGTCCCAAGCATCGTGGAGCCCGGGAAACGTGCACATCCACCATACCTGGGAAGGTGGAGGACGATCCTTCCAGCGATGCCCACAGTGCTTTTGGGTGCAAGGGCAGAACTTCCACCACACTAGGAAATGCTGCCGTAAGGACATCATCAGGCACTTGGAGCACATCCTGGTGGAAATAAAAGGGGCCGCCTCACTCCAATCAGGGAGCTAGAGTCAGGAGTGGGAGCAGGACGAAGCTCCCATGAGTACAGGAAAGGTGGCCCACGGACAAGTGAAGGCCTGAGTAAGGGTGTTTGGTGCGGGAAGCACTGTGCTGTGTGGGACTTTATTTGTGGAGAAATAAAAGCATGTGTGTTTATGAAGAGTTGGTGTCCGTTTGGTATGTCCAGGATTAACAGCTCACAAGGGTCATTATTGTCATGTTTACTGAGTACAGTGAAATGCTTACTTACTGCTTTACCAAACAGTTTTGTCTTCTCTACCTGGGAAAATCTCAGCTTGTTTTTCAGAAAAGTAATGGTGTTAATTTAATTTTAGAGTACAACTGATACAAGATGTCAGGGATTCAAATACCACAAAACATCCTGATAATAATGTGTTTAATGCATGAAGTCTCATGCAAAATGTATAGGTTGAAAAATGCACTGTGAATGAAGATGTGAGATTTTATTAAACTTTATTCAGTTGGTCTGTATACTGGGCACATTTTGTGTGGAATTAAACTGTTTACATTTTGTAACTTTTCTCTTTGGTCTACCGTGGGCAAACTTTGATTAGTGAAAAGGGCCAAATAAATGTATGCCTCATTAACTGATAAACTCTATTTTGGGTGTCACTCTGCACACCTCTAACTTATACAATTAGCTTGTAAGTCAATGCAAATAGCTCTTAAGGAAGACTAAGATAAAATAAAATGAGAGTACATAAAAATCCCTAAATGAAACCCATGTCCTTTTAGATAGACCACATACAGTTACATGGAAATTAGAAGGCTGAAGGCTGCAATTCATAGGGAGTACCATAATTTATTTTATCAGTAGATGTCAAAAGAACAACACAATTCTTTGTTACGCTAGCCCTTAGTAAAGCTGGTAAATGTCGAATATGTTGTCACACAGGAGTAGGAGGACGTTGTGTGGACCAAGCAAAGGTAATTCCACGGCAGGCCAGGGGGTGGCAGGGTGCACTAAACCTTCTCCTGTTATCTCTACAGACCAGCCAAGGGAAAACCTGTCTGATTCAGAGCTGATGACACCACTTCCGGATCCGGCACACAGACTGACATCGGAAGAACATCACTTACGGTTCCTTTACATCACTTCAGGTCTGATCCCTTAAAGCTGCCATCTTTGCAAATCCTCAGCAGCTCTGTTTTGGACTCAGTATTGTGGACATCTCTGTGATATTCAAAACCCTTTTGCAGCCAAGAATATTATATGGGTGGCTGCCCCAAACCTTTTTAAGTGTTTGTTCATTTTTCACAATGTATGATAATTGTGTCCTTCACGGGCTGTGCCCCATGTTGCCAGGATAGGCTCTATTCTTCCAAATGCCAAATTTCTTTAAGGGGGTTTAAGATTGTTATGCCATATGTGGATGAATATATACTGTGATCTGGGACATGGACACATGCAGATGGACATCGTAAGTTCACCCACAAACACTTTTATTTACAATATTTACAATATTTAAATCAGAGCACTTCCCAGTGCTTTCAGCACCGTTCCCCAACTGTCCAGGCCACACAGTCTCTGTTCCTCTCTCTTGGCCGCCTCCTGTCCTCTCTCCAGCTCTGTCCTCTTCCATCCGACATCCACCCATGACTGGAGGGAGGCTGCCCCTTAAATGGGAACCTGGATGGGCTCCAGCTGCATTCATTTATGGCCACACTCCAGTGTGGCAGAAGTGCCGGCTGCGCACCCAGAAGCCATCCCGGTGTCCCCTGTCGTCTTCCCCCCAGCACTTCCTGGTGTGGCAGAAGTGCTGGGCTCCCGGGATATTTAGGCACTGGGGTGCCGCCTGGCGGTGGCCATGGGTCCCTACAGGGCTGGGCTTCCAAGCCCTTCACCCGAGGCCCCCAACATAACCAGGGCGGACGCCCCCTCACAGTCTGGAGGAGGCATAAGCCCTCCTCCGGTCCTCCTGGACGTCCCGGCCGGGCTCCAGCCCAGGCCGGGGACCACAATACTCAGTTTGCTTTGTATTTATGTGGATATAAGGCTCTATTCAGGGCTTGCATTCTGCTCTGTTCACTTTAAACCTTATCACTAGGAAAACTTACTTTGTTGTTTAACAATAAGTAATGAACCGGGTTTCATGTATGTTAAATAGTTTCCTGCTAGTTATTTTCTTTAAGTTTTTACCAAATCTGTGACAAAGCTCTATCAGTGCCTGCTCCCCAACCTCTCTGTATCTTTATAGGAACTTATTTAGCATATCATACTCATAAAATATTTCCATGGCGGTCAATAGTGTTACATGAAGGTTATGTGACTTATGTTCTGTTGTTGTTAAAGGATTAACAGGACAGGCTGTTTTTGATAAGACAATTAATGATCTCTCTAAGCGATAAAGCTGAGCATCTGGTTGCTAACTAAAGGTTACAGAAAACACCAGACTAGACCTAAGTCTTGTTTGGTATGAACAAAGCAGTCTGAGATTGATTTATGGCATGGTAAGAGTGAGGGACAGAGTTTCAAGCTATACAGAGTGCACGCTGTGTTAATTGGGTATTCAGGACTTTTAATGTTAAAGTTATGGATCAGTATTAATGCTATTAAAGACCTGCTTTTGTTAAATCAAAACAGTTTCGCTTATTTTTCTTCCACATATGTTATGTTTAATTACATGTCATATATTTCACAACAACAGTACAGCATAAAAAACACCTTTCTCTGGCTAAAGGATCTGTGCTGGTAACTGGAAGGTTTGTCTGTTTGAATCCCAGCAGTGCCTGAAGGAGTGCTACTCCACTGGGCCCTTGCGTAAGGCTCTCTCATAAACAAACTTCATTCCAGGCTTCAAAGAAGTGGGCCCTGGGTAATCATCACCCTTTTTACCACCCACTGCAATGTCCATGCCATGCGCTTTGACCACAAGCTTCTCTCTTCCTCTCTGTGTGTCTCTGGTGAGTAAGTTGGAGTAAGCGACAACTGAGAAATTTCTAATGAAAGTAATTGTATATGTCAAGTAAAGTGAATTATTATTATTATGTTCAGTAGTCCTTTGATGTTACTGTCAGACAGGACTCAGGAGTGCACCCTTATATATGGCAGTTGTAGCTCAGTTGTCAGAGTTCACAGAGTTTAAAATAGCCAAACGTCTTTGCAGGTGCAGACGGTACATATCTAACCACGATTACAATTTTAAAAGCAGCTGCCAAAGCAATGAGATCTATTGGGGCTTCCAGGGGCCAGACACAAGCTATAATGAAGGGTACTGATGAGTGAAACGATCTGTGCAAAATAAACATAAAGACAAATTTGACATTTCACTTTGCAAAAAAATATAAAATTAAATAAATAAATAAAAATAACATTTTACTTATGTCATTGATGAAGTTGTTTAGACCTGTTTAGATGCATTTATATGCATTAATTCTGCATGCCATAGAATTTACATAGAATTTAATCTCATTTCATGTTCTGTATAGAATTTTTGTTGAGTGTCCAGATGTGTTCTGGTAGTTTGTTCACAAGTCTGTCAATTATGATGACAATCTTGGCAACAGGACTCCTAAAGCTGCATCCGACACTCTCCATGATGTTTGGAGAGTGTGTATCCCAACCCATTCACTAGGACTCCAGAGACAGTATAGGTGGCTGCTGGGTAAAGGGTTGGTTCTTCTCAGTTAGATTAGTGAGTGAGATTTTCCTGTTGAGAAAACACCAGGTGGGAAAGTTTCGGGTGTCTTTAAGTGGAAAATAAGTAGCATATCACATTTATTAAGAACACACTGTGCTTAATCATGGTGATGTGTATGAGTGGCCTAAATAGAATTCATTTTATTGGTGCGTGTCAGATTACGTGCACTACACAGCTACAAAAAAGAGCATAGGGTAAGTACAGAAGTGCGAATGAAGCTTTATGAAACACAACCCCTTGGTAAAACCTCCAAAGAACTCTTTTTAGTGAGTTTTGTGTTTCAAATAATTTTAAATTTAATTGCTTCATGAAACTGTATGTGAACCAAAACTTAACACCTGAGACTTGCATCCATTTCCTTAATGTCCAAACGATGGCCATAGGAGCAAGTTGGTATTAGAATCTGTGATTTTTTACATTTTTTTTTGTTTCACTATGAAGTTATTTGTTGTATAACTTCAACTCGATTGAATGGAATGTTTTTTTTTTTCTTGAAATAAAATAAAAAAGAAACATTGTGCTCAATTGTAATTGTTCATTATTTGTGTGTTGCAGCTTGGCAGTTCTTTCCAACATACAGGCATCTTTGCAGGTGCAATTTAGAAAATGGGAAAGTCACAGAATAAGTTTGCTTTCTTTTAAATTAATATTTTAAAAAAAATTATTCAGTTCTATTTTTAGAAACAAACAAAATAAGTCTTAGGCACATCCTTTATATTTAATAAATTAGGGTAAGAAAATGTGAGCTACAAGAAATAGGAGCATTCATAGAAAAATAATGATTACTGTAGTATTCAATTCTTACAGTCCTAAATATAACAAATTAACAAAATAAGGCAAAGCCCAACGTTTTCATTGTTTAGTCTTTTACATAGCTAAGATAACATCCTCACAGCAGCTTCGGCACTAATTTTGATTTCTGTTTTTTTTATTTGCACTTCTTTATGGCATTCAGATTTCTGGGATTTTGATCCCTGCTTTTTTTTAAAGGTACTGTTTATAGATTGTGTTTACTTGCATTTACTTGGACAAAACCTACTTTGCTCCTTTATCTTCCTGCCTTGATTTTTTTTTATAAGAAAAATGTAATTGTTCTTGATTAAATCTTTAAATATAAAGGAAATTTGTTTTATGTTGTATTCCTATCAGAGGTTTTACAGCTTTCCTCTCTTAATATGTGGATATTTTGAAGTTTTGTAATTTAAAACTTTTGGCCTGTGTGGCCTTGAAGATAACTTATGGAGTTAGGGCCAGGCTGCCTGATGAGCCAAACCTGGGTGAAGGCTGATCTGGCTTGTAGTTTATCGAAACCTACAGCCATTTTTTAAGTTTTTGTGAGACAGGATTACAACCCTGATCTGGATAAGCTATATTTGAGTGTGAAAAAAAAATGCTGAAATCCTAATTAACAAAAAATGAACATTTTAAGGCAGTCCTTTACATTACGGTAAATCGAATGTTATCATGTTTCTGTCATTCCCAGAACAACATCAAATTTGTTGTTCCAGGACAGTCATTTACCTTCTTCCAGTGAGATTTAGCCTTTAACATCATTAAGACCAAACTGAATGGTCAAATACATATGATTTTACATTTTTTAATATCAGATTAAAAAAAAACTGGTCATGTAAGAAATTTAAATAATGTTCATCCAGGAAAAACTAAAACCCAGCAATATCAAATTCACCTTATCACATCCATCCTAACACAGCGCATCCAGTCCTACTTTCATTACTTTTCTACTAGTCTGTAACCATGCTTTTCAAACTGATCGGGTGCAAAACAATATATCTAAAGTTAGTGTGAGTCTCTGCCTGTCAAGGAATTGGCATTTATCCTAAAATGATTACTAGGTGAGTAACTTCTGGGTTCCTAGGCCTCTGTTTCAGGAGAGGTCAGTGTGTTCAGGTTTGGGTTTCTATTAGTGATTTACTGCTTATTGTGCTTTAAATCTAGCGATCCACCCATGTGTTTGTTTGTTTGCCTGCTATTGCATAGTTTTTTTCTGTTTAATGAGTGCCACCCCTTGCTTTGTGTTATTATTTGTTTCGTGACTTGCAGCTGGGCCCACTCTGCTGCTGCCTACTTAAGAAGACATCAGCACAACCATCGACCCTGATATGCAGCTCTCCTTGTGTGAAGACCTTCTTCTGTAAAGATCACCAGTCTACCTGTGTGAGTCCATCAAGTAAGGGCACTGGACAAGATAACGGACACTCCTACTTGACAAAGGTGCTGTGTTCTGCTTTCCTTTCAATGCCATCTTCAGTATGTGCCAACAGTACATTCCTGTGATTAACACAAGATGTTTCTCTTGACACTTTAGTTGGAGTGGAACAAACCCAGACAACCTTCTTCCACTGTGTAAAGCTACCACTTCAGATACTCTCTTCTCCTTTGGTTTGTGGAACTGACAGTCTGTGGTCAACAAAGCAGACTTTATTTCAGCCTTCACCACCAAAAGGGGTCTTCAATTGGTGGCTCTGACAGAGACATTGATTCAACTGCAAAATACAGTAACATAGACAGTGCTTTCCTCTGCTTTCAACTTCTCCCTCCTTCTGGTCCTTGTAGGGTTGGGGAGCGGGCAGTTTGATTGGGCGGGACAGGTATTATTACATCTAAGAGCTGAAAATGCACCCCTCTGGGTAATGTATGCAGCTTCACTACTTTTGAACACCATGCTATTACTGTCTCCTTTCCAATTAACATGATCATTGTAGCTGTTTATCACCCCTTAGCTCTGCTCAGGATCTTCCTTGATGAGCTGGATGGACAGCTTTCTTTCCACCCAGATAACAGCAGCCCACTTCTAATTCTGGGAGACCTGAACATCCACCTGGTCAGCCCTCCTGATGCTGACTTTATTGCTCTTTTTTCTTATTTCAATATTGCACAGCTCCACACCCCACCAACTCACAAGGCTGGCAATTTGCTTGACCTTGTTCTTTTTCTTGTGCACTTCCACAAATGCAAATGTCACGCCTCTACAAACATCTGGCCACTTTTACATTCAGTTCTCTCTACTGCTCCCTTCTCCTCACTCTTCTCCTCCTCCCACTGTAAACTTTCGCAGACACCTCTGTTCCCTCTCTCCCACCCATTTCTCTTCCATAGTCTACTCTTCTTTCCCTTCTCCTCTCTTGACACCAACACCCTATGTATGCTCCACTCTGTCCTCCTGTCTTAACAATGTTTGTCCTATCTCTTCCAGGCCTACACGCGAGAGACTCTCCTGTCCCTGGCCTTATGATGACTCTGCAATCAAAGAACCAAACTCAATATATCTGAAAGGAAAATGGAGGAAGTCAAAGGCTCAGGCAGATCTGGTTAAGTATCAATCCCTTCTTGCATCCTTTTCTTCTGCCACCATCAACACTAAGGTAACGTTCTTTCAGACTAGAATTAACATCACAACCAACACACACTCTCTGTTTTCTGTTTTCACCTGTTTACTTAACCCTCCTCCACCTCCTCCACCAACTTCCTTGTCTGCTAATGACTTTGCCACCTTTTTCAGGATAGGGTGGCTACTTTCAACTGTCAATTTTCATTCTCAGTGCCACCCATTATGCCTCCTTCCAAGCATCACCAAACATTCTCCACATTCTCTTCAATCTCTGTCACTGAGGTTTTCGCCACTACCTGTCCACTTGACCCTATCCCTTCACATTTTCTTTAGGCCATCTCCCCTTCACTCATTCGCACAATTACACACATCATTAATGCCTCACTCAGCTCAAGCACATGTTCTATCATCTTCAAACATGCTTTGATATCCCCACTTCT